>NW_020955425.1:539499-596158 GCF_003031625.1 Empidonax traillii | reverse complement strand
AAAAAAAAAGAAAAGAAAAGAAAAGAAAAGAAAAGAAAAGAAAAGAAAAGAAAAGAAAAGGAAAAGAAAAGGAGAGTTAAAAGAGAGTTGCTTTAGGGGTCAGGTAATACTGGGATTAAGTGAGAGCTGCCAAAAAGTCAAGCTGAGTTAGACCTTGGAAAGGAAATTAAAACAAACAGTACAAGGTTGTTTAGCCACAGAGGCATAAGGGGAATTAAAAGAGAAGAAGTGAAGCTGCTATGCTGTAAGAATTGGATAGATATTAAAGTTAATCTATGAGTGGACCCAAAATGGAAGAAATCCTTTGACTCAGTAAATCATTTTCAATAAAGATTAGGAGGTTAAACACAGGGGCAGAAAAGAGAATAGAAATCACTCTATTCAAGACAGAAGTAAAACTAAATATGCTGACCCTGTTGGGAGACTACCTTAGAAATCACAAGACCTGGCAAACTCAGGCAAAATCTGGCAAATGTTCTTTCAGGTAGGGACCATACTGTTGCAGAATAGCCAAAGACCCATCTATACGTAAGAAGAGGGAAAATGTGAGAGTAGGCCTCAGGAGAACAGAGGGAGGAAGAAGAAAGAATAAGTAAAGATAGAGAGTAAATGAACCACAGAATCATAGAATAGTTTGGGTTGGAAGGGACCTTAAAGATCATCTAGTTCCAACCTCCTCTGATGTGGGCAGGGACACTTTTGACTAGACAAGGTTACTCAGAGCCTGATCCAGCCTGGCCTTGAACACTGCCAGGGATGGGGAATTCACAATCCCTCTGTGCAACCTGTTCCAGTGCCTCACCACTCTCACAGTAAAGAATTTTTTCCTAATATCTAATTTAAACCTACCCTCTTTCAGCTTGGAGCCATTCCTCCTTGTGCTATCATTACATGCCCTTGTGAAAAGTCCCTCTCCAGCTCTCTTGTAGCCATCTTTAGGTAGTGAAAGGTCTCCCCGGAGCCTTCTCTTCTACAGGCTGAACAACCGCAGCCTGTCTCAGCCTGAAAACTAAACATAGGTAATGCCTACTGACTTATTTTTATTTTCTCAAACATAGCACGCTTTCTGGTGACAAGAGGACTTGACATGGTGCCACTTAAGCAACTGAAATTATAGAAAATAAATACTGCATAAGAATGTTAAGGTAGGTAAGAAAGTGTGTAAAAGGGAAATAAAGGAAAGTAATGCAGAAAGGAATGTCACTGAATCAGGTGGAGATTACTAGTGGACTGCCATGAACAGTACCTATTCAAAATGTTCATTAATTGGTAATTAAGATAACAGAATGCTAACGTTTGCTGAATGTACACCACTGAGTAGCTTTATGAATACCTAAAGAGCTTTTAACACTGAAGGAAAAGCCTGGGAACCTTCAAGACTGGAAACATTAAAAACAGACTAAAAGTACAGAAGAAGTAAAACGTCATGTAAACAGCAGCTAATTGCATGAATTTCTTGTAAATCTGAATGCTGATCAAGTGAAAACTGCAGCGGAGTAAAAAACAACTGTCTTAACTGTTCACAGCATGACTGAGAGCTATCTGGTACACAACACATTGAGGCAAACAGGATTCTAATCTGTAATGGGACAATGTACTTCTAGTTAAGACAAGAAGGGAAGAATGCCATCATACCGTATGGAGGTTTTACCAGAAATAATTATATATTATTCTGGTCACCTGTTTTGAAACAATTGAATTAATCTTGGAATAGGTGTAAAGAAATGTTTCTGCAACGATGAGGGAATGGAGAACCCATCTTACACAACCAGGTTGGCTTCACCAAATGAAAACATGTTAGGGAGGGAAAAGAGCCATTTCAATTTTAAAAAAACAATGATAAAGTTAGCACAAAAGCATAGGGGAATAAATTGGCCATGAATAAATTCAAGGTGGAATTTACAGAAAGGTTTTGGAGTTTCAGAGGAATGAGGTTATAGAACACTTTTCCAAGCGAAGTAATGGAAATAAAAAATCCTAGTGAGACTTACAGTGAAGAATGGTCAGTGTATGAGAGATTATCCAATATGGTTGTCTGGGAATCCATGACCGAGGAGGTCCCTTTCAGGGTCCTCATAAATTATATATGAAAGAAAACCTATGAGGTCATATTGTCCCTTCAACCTCAATAAAACTATAATCAGCAAAACACTTACGAAAAGACTGCTGACCAAAACCAGAAAATATGTCTCTCTCTTTCCCTCCCCGTTTTTAAAGAGGAAAACCAAGCAAATTATTCCTTATAAAAAAATATGAGTTACCTGGTAAATTTTTTGTGTTGTTTTAGACTGGCTTTCACAAGGCCAACTTATTTATTGTATTGTACCCAGTGTTTGGCCTGGCCTAGTTTTAACAATAATTCAGAGAAATTACCTTACAACACAATCTTAATGTTCTCCTACCTTCAGTGGTGGCTCTGCTGCTGGGCTTCTGAGTTCTGGGAGCCTGCAGAACAAAAGATTTTAAGTTAATGCTTTATAAATTAAGACAGATGTATTGCACAACCTGAAGTCTGTAATTCCTTCCTCACAAAGGCTACCTTGGCTATCAGCTGCTAACACGTGGCAAGCCCTTGCAAAAAAGCAGCTCATGGACTCTGTGTTTCTGACATATGGCACTGTTCAGATGTGGGGCTTCAAGCTGCAAATTGCACACTTTTCCATGGGTCACCATAATAGAACTGAACTGAGGAGTAGGTGCAGGGTCCCAGCGATGCTCCAAGCAAAGGCTCCTTACGGCAGGGAACACCAGGATGAGGATGCTGGCTCACCTTCCAGATTTAAATATAAATTAACATAGGTTAGATACGTGAAGTCAAACCCCAGCAGCACTGAATTAATAGGGAAAAGGAAAGAGTACTGGACATAAGGACTCTATTCCTGGTTCTGTGCTCGTGCTTGACCATTGTGGACAAACTGCTCTAACTCTTTCAATTTGATTCCTGCTTGCTTTAGAATAGGATACATTACTCAGGGTTTCATGATGCAACTATGATAACAGACATATCCAACTTAAATATTACATCTCTCTCCCAGCCCATGGTCCTTAACATCATAGGAAAAACAGAAGGGCACAATCCACATTTGAAAAATCACAAAGCGTGGCAATAAAATCTCATTGTGTCATTCACTGAAACCTTGATGAACAAATCTCAGTATTCACGAGAAATCACCTAAAGGACATTAACGCGTGCCATATAAAACTGTCAGCTAGCTGGAACAATACTTACCCTAAGTACTTTAACAATTCCTTACTCAGATCTTCAGGAATATATTCCGATATTAACCCATGGGCATATCGTACATAGTCTTCAGGAACAGGGTAGGGAATAGAAAGGAGAAGAAAAAGAACATTCATGTTACATAGGTTGCTTTAGCCTTGTTGCATGTGCTACCACGAAGCATAAGGTTGAATTATTAGTAAGAGGCTTCTAATGGATACACTTGATGCTTCTCTGTGTTGAGTAGTTTATGTTATATGACACTTGCAGGTTTATTTAAAAAGTAAAGACTTACTACACTCACTTTGTCAGCACATGTTATTAATATCTGCTGTATGTACTTCACAAAAGCCGTTCAATTTCTGAGAATACTAGATAGCCTGTATTCGAAGAAATTAAATTTTAAAAACCTGCAAAAGTAAAAAGCTGACTCAACAGAACATGCAATCATTAATTTTAAAGCATCTGGATCTTACAATTATTTGGCAAGGGCTTCAGTACTAAAGAACATTTTCTGGCTTCAACTGAAAACAATTAGATGAGACAATGAGTCTATTTCAAAGTCTTGTACTTAATTTTCAGTACTTTATAGAAAATGCCAAGGCCTATCTAAACATCACTGGCAAGACAGGATAATTATCCGTGGAAATATGAACTACTAGAAGCTGTTTTCAGTACAGGGCACTCCTGCTATAAATGTTTTTCTGAGAGACTTGGAAAAAAAGTGACCCTTTTATAACATGAAGTCCTAAACCAGACCCTTTCCGGTCACGTTCTACACAAGCACTTACTGATCATGGGCTGGATTTTTTAAACTTGCTGCTGTTGAGGCTGCTAGGGAGTAACTGCACCCATGCACAGAAAGCATTCGCCAGACAGACATAAAGTTAAAATCTCGCCTCTCAATTCCAACTACAACAGGCCAGCTTTATCTGCCCATATGCTTACACACTTAAAGAGCTCAGAGTGGCAAAGAACTATTTCTTTAGTGCCAGAGATAAGTTTCCCCTTTTTTCCCTTTTTTTTTTTTCTTTTTTAAATCTAAAAAGCCCAAAGGAAACTGGCATTGAAACAGAAACCATTAACAAACTGACACCAGCATACACACTTCAACCATATTGACAATAAATTTCTAGTATTGCCTATCTGCACTTCTTCTTCCTCCACTGCCTAAATTCATCAAGGATTTGTCACTTTCTAAGCCCACTTTAGGGTCAGGAGAGAACAAGAAATAATTCTAACCCAAGATAATTTCACCTCAGAACTTAATATGTCCAACTTGCTACTTAAAACTATTCCTATCATTTCATTCTTTGCATTATGACACTGAATAGTGAGTCCAAGTCAACTGCCATTATTTTGTATGAAATACAAAGTCCTCTTTGCATTTCTGCTTTGAAGCAGACTTCTCTGAGTTCCTTTACCAATTTAAAAATACCACTGTTTCTCTTCTAGTGAGTTTGCACTCTCACCCTTGTCTAGCTTTCTTATTAACCTTCTCTCAAACATCAGGAATATCTGCACACCTCCATTCTTGTCTTCTAAATGAAATATTCAGGTCTCATATGTTAAACCTCTTCTATTTCCCTATTTGCACTCATTATATCCTCCCATACTTTTGCCCTACAACATCTGTAGATGCTAACTACATATACTATCTATTTATAAGGTACTGAAATTTCATAACACCCCTATGAAAGCAATTCCTTTCAGAAGTAAATTGCACTGTCACAGTAGTGAAAGGATTGGACAAGAAAATTTGTCTTACTAGAAATAAGTGTTGAGTAATGTCCATTTGACTTCCTGTCATTCACCTTGCCACATACAGTGGTACTACCTCCAAAACTCACCTACTTTAAATCCCAGCACTCCTTATTTCAATGCTGCTCTCTTAAATATCAAAAAAAAAAAAGGCTTTTAAAAAGGCTATCACATCCATGTCACTGTAAGTAAGGAGTAAGGTGGAAAAACCACTGTAGATGAACTATTTAATCACAAATTTCTGAGAAAAAGTATTTAAACATCATCAAGATGGTTACTGCCAGGACACTTTTCCCTTTCTTCAAAAAAATTGGGTTGGGGAAAAGGATGAAAAGTTACTGTAAAGTTAAAGTCACAAGTTTTGCAGCTTTGCCTCTTTTTAAAAAACATATATTACAATCTCTGTTCTATAAAACTGTCTAGTTGCCTCTTAAATCTCTTTTATGTTGTTTCCTTTGATATCATTACTTGGTACCTCATTTTCCACTTTGTCAGCAAGCTGCTTTGTTTCTCCTTAATTTTCAGCAGCATGAAGACTTCTGAAAGTCTTTGTAATAAGAAACAATTTGCTTTTGTTCATCTTGCTCTAAACTTTTCTTAGAAATTTTCATTAACATTCAAAGAATTTATTTTGAGTCTGTTTTCAGGTTGCTCTCCAGAACTTCACATCCCGGTAACATTCAGGACATTGCCCTCCCCAGAAAAAAGGTGACTAGAAGCAAACAGGATCACACCAAACTTTTTGGTAACTGGACTGTCAATTTCAGGGCAATTTAATACACATATTATTAAAGCTATGCCCTTAATAATTACATATTTGTGCATTCTGTATATTTGTCACAAAAAGTAATGTTTGCATCAGGAGCTTTTTATCTGTGACTATGGCTTTCCAAGATCCCTTCCCCTTTTTGAAGAATTCTATGAATGCTAACATGCCAATATTCTATGCATCCTAATAAAAACAGAATTAAAAAGAAGCATGTTCTAATACAGAGACACTTACTGGGTGGATACTCATACATATTATAAATATGTGTCCTATTGTCTAAGACAGTCTCAGTTCAGCAAAGCACTTCAGTATATATTTCACTGAGAAAAAATGTTTTCTTTTTGAACTATGGAGAAGTTAAGTGAACCCCAGCTGAGACCTACTGTTAATTACAATGCCATCTGATGAAGATACCAAAGAACTTGGAAAAGCCAAAGCAGACAGTCACAACATATATGGAATTTTCTCTACAAGGAATAAATGTACTGCAAAGGCCAATTTCAATACATTTTAGTTTCTAATCATGTGTTGTATCTCCACTTATGCAACTTCACAAAAATGGAATTAATTACAATTTAGTTTTAGGTTTAGTTTTCTTACCTTCTTCAGTATCTGTGGTCTGTTTACTGCTGATAAATGTACTTGCAAGTACTCTTTCACCTACTGATATATTGTTGCTTTTAAGTGCTTTCACTGTTTGATTAACCTATAGAAAACCAAAGAATGAAATGTCTGTATCAGAATTGTTATGCACATGTTAATGCAGTGACAAAGCTCTTGTAATTTTGTTTCAAGCATATAAAACACTCAAGTTATGGACTGTGGTGAAATTTAATATACATTTGTAATGACTAGCATATGAGTTCAAAAAAGCCCAAAGAAAATAGTATGTCTTTGAACATGTTGCCTTGGCAACACAGCACCAGTTTTGTAGCACCCTAAGATGAACTGAGCTACTCAGATACAACAGCCATGATTATACAGGTGAGAAATACACCTGCTCAGAGAATGCCTGAGCTCAGATGGATTGCAGTAGCAGTCCTGGTGGAAATCAAAGATTAAGGACTTTACTGAGCACTGCTATATTGGATGCAACAGAGGGATAACTGTCAGTAGAAGGTATTTTCAACAACACGAATGGGTACCTGTTGAAATGTAAATAGGCAGGTAATCATTGAAAAATAGGTATCCTTATGCTTTATCACTGCAGAAAATAGACCAGATTTTGTGCTTGTATTGACTAATTTAAATGACAAGGTTTCCCTACATCATGTGATGCATACCATCTTCTTCTACGAAGTGGTATCATCATATTAGGGGCACGTGTGTGTGAATAAAATGAAATTCACCTTCTTTATACCAAAACACAGACCCTATAAAGCTTAGCTTTAACACTATTTTATTTTTGGCATTCTGTACAGACCTCTTGAACAGCACAACTGGATCAGGATAACAGCAACCAAACAAGGACCACTCCGAACAACTCTGCCAAAACTTCGGGAAATACATTTGTAGCACAAAACCAAGGCATTTCAGTCCAGCTGCAAAGCATGGCAGAATTCAAAAGCTTTAACAATCAAAGCTCTTCTCCAGCCCATCTACATAGGGGATGAAGCAAAGGATGAAGCCCCTAACCTTATGCAAAGCCTAGAGCAACAGCTGGCAGCTTCTTCTGTCTCCCCACACTCCATGAATCCCTTTCATGGCCAGCCCCGTCAAAAAGAGAAATGTAACTAGCTTGTAATACCTCTAACACACAATCACATTCCCAAGCGTGACAATTTTACTGCAATGTCTGTCCTTCTTGGACAGGACACGTACCTTGAACTGAGGCACACCACATAGCTCAAATGCAGAAATGAACAAGCTAATAAATAAGCATGTGGATTTTAAACATAAAGCAAAAGAGAAACACAATACCTTTTTCTTTAACCACTTCAGTGTCTTCTCTTGGCTGTATTTATGGAATTTCTGACTGCCAATCTCTGAGAAAAAAACAAGTAAGGGGAAGAAAGTCATGTCTGGTTTGGATTGTATTTTCAATACATTTAAAATCTCGTAAGTTGTAGATACAGCATGAAAGTTAATTTGCGTCTTGGACATGTTTGATATCAGGGTAATAAGTTTCAAAAATATTGGAAACACAGAAAAATAAACAAAATAAGCTGATATATATCAGTCTGAACAATTTGAAAATTTTTTAATTAGGACCTAATCCAGAAAAGCACATATTTTATTTATTTATGTGTAATCTTGGGCTGCCTGAATTCACTGAGGCTCTTCTCAAGCCCTTGTAGTTTGCCAAACCTTCACTGCCCTATGTCATCAGCTTGGTCATTTTAACTACATAGTTCACAACACAAAATGTTGGTTCCCGACTGTGTTTTATTAAAAAAACCAAAACACAAACCAAACCAAAACGTATTATTTAAATCTTTAGTTACTGAATTCCAGCACCTAGTAAGAGGCTGGGACAGTGAGTTTATTACTGAAGACAAACCATTCACCCTTTCAATAAACACTTTTCCTATCAGTTCTCCCCTCTCATGTCACAGAGTTACTGAAACAGGAGTTTTACTTCTATACCCCCTTTTACCTAATTCAATACAATGTCAAAAGAAAATACCGAATTCAAAATAGTGAAACACACTCCTTGTGGGAGACAGTACGTGATTCACTCATGATTTATGGAGCAACACAAATTAACTCAGTGATATAAGAATTTCAGAAAGTGCTTCCCCTGTGATAACTAGGGGATAATGAACACTTGCTATTCACATGTGATCAGTTATCTGGAGACATGCGAGTTCACAATTCTGAGGCAAAACAGAGAAAATTACAAAGGCTCATGAAAATTTCAGCATAGAAAAATCAGTATTAATTCACAGAAAGCTACATTTGAGAAATGGAATGAGATGCCTAATAAGATTACAAAGGAGAATGTGGAACCCACTGTGTTTCAGTCTTTCCTTAACAGGTATTTCAGTCAGTTTTGATCTCCTGTGTACCATTCCCATAAATACCTACATCTGTTTCATGCCATTTACTGATACAGTGTCATATTCCAACACTCAGTTCATGAATTTCATTCTCCCCCTGCAAACAACAACATATTATTTATGATTCCTTCAGCATTTCCTTCTCTGGGGTTTATCTTGGCTCTTTCAAATTGCATACAAATAGTGAACTATTGTGTGCTCTTTCTGTATGCACGTTAGAGGGTATGGAGAGGTTGAGGAAAGCCGTTTACAAGATAAAGTTTAAATCTGTCTCAACAATTGCAGAATAGCAAAATCCAAAAATTCTTCAGAGCAAAAATGAAAAAAGCCACTAATATACACTTTGCTTCATGATAAGTTGCAGGTAAAGTAATTAGCTGTGATATCGCTGGCTGCAGCCTTTAGGACTTAGAAGCTTTTAAATGGCTCTGAAAGACAAGAGGCAGAAAATGCAGAAACCCTCTGGATGCTTGAACCAGTATCCAGCCTTTGCTTCTCAAAGGACTAACGTGGTTTGGGTTCAACCACAGTGACTACGATTCGTGGATTCCTCTCATATCAAAGTTCGAGGAAGGGACGTTCTCCGGGCACCATTCCCCAATCCATGCTGAAAAGTAATTCTAGTCCGGATTCCCAGGCAAACTCCCCCACAACAGCATGATTCAGAGTGACTCAGTTAGGGAAAGGAAACGTAGAACTGTGAAGCCATTTTCATTAAAACATGTGAAAAATAATTACACTGAACCCTTTAGAGATCACTTTGTTTGAAAATATTTTGTGTGCCTGACAGTTTTGACTATTAAACTCTAAAAACTGACAATATTTGAGACCTCTGAAGAATTAAAGTGAGTTATGAAAGTCACAAACTGCTGACAAAAGGATTCAATATTGGAACGTGGATTTAACATGTGATGCACATTTGATATTGGTGAGAGTTAGTGACTCTGTTTGATAATATGAGTATATATTGGAAAGCCTTTTGTTCCCTAATGTGTCTGGTGCCTATAAAACTGGTCTGAGACATCTGGAAAGATTGGGTCTGAGAAATACAGATGGAATATAAGTGGTTCTACAATTAAATAATATGTTCAGCGATCGGGTAATCGCTATGTAGACTTGGAAGTTTCCCTGATGTATTGTTGAGCAAACTGCCTAAAGCACATTTTAACATCCATTTTCTCAGTGTTTTCCATAACTCTGAAACTCATATGGCCCCTTTTTTCCTACCTTCTGGGAATACAAGCTTGGCAATATCATTTAGTTATTCTAATCAGGTAAGTTTTCTTGGCTCTTCATGTTAATCACATCAGACAAGATTACAGTGCAGCTTTTGCCTTGCAAAATGAAACAAAGAGTAACACTCTAGACCTGGAATTCATAATCCTTTCTTAAACCTTCTCTGCTTTCTATCCAGTGCAAACAACCTGCCTCACCTAGATTTAGTGAGCTGCAACACACCCTTTCCCCAACTACTAAAGCAGGTAACCCAGAATTTAATTTAGCTAAATGAATTTTCAGTGCCCTTCAACACCGAGGCCAGGGAAGGTGGATTTTCTGCTAATTCAGTAAGTGTAAACTGTGAGTGTTCTGGGATAAGAATTTATTAGACAGATGTTAAACATCTTATGATTTAATTAAGAGTGAAATAATTATGTTGTTAGGTTCTGTCAAGCAGAACAGAGCTGCAGAAGCCTCAACACAACAAATACATCTTGTCCTAACTCCTTAAACAAGAAAGGCTACAAAGTGGACAAGTCTTAAGAGCTAGAAAAGAGTACCGTAAGCCATAATATTGGTATTTTTTACAGGCAATAAAAGACATGAGAATATGAAACACGTAGAAGTGGATTAAACAGAAGGGTGATCTGTGCATGACAGGCAAGCAAGTGCCAATGGGTTTGTTGCCTAACAGTACTCCTGGTGTTCTAAAAAAAGAAAAATCCTAAGAACAAACCTCACTGTTACTTTGAACCCAACCCAAACCTGAACAATTAAAAAAGCACAGACATGCAGGTCCATGCAGAGGAACATCCAAAAAATCACATGAAGCTCATGTGTGCATGTGCGTACAGCTTCTATGTGCATACAATTTTTACCTCACATTTCAAAACAAAGCCCAAGAGGTGAGCATAACTTCTTTAACAGCTAATATCACTTGCTGGCAAAACAACACAAATGTGTAAGTGTACAGAATACATTACTGAAAATGAAAAAACCTAAGCTGTAAAGCATCTCCACTACTGTCTAACAAAATACAGTTTATCAGAGGATGCTCTGATGGATAACATCTGCAAATATAGTATCAGAATAGATACAAAAGTTAGATAAAGATAAAAGATATTGTTTATAGCAAATACTTTTTTTGTTTCGTTTTTATTTTGCCTTCAAGAAGGGAACATAAATATTTCCCAAAGGCTGTGCTGTTGTTTGGAGTAAGTGCCCCTTCAGAAAAATAATCCAAATGTTGCCTGTGTTTCTATGCAGGCTTAGGTTTGACAACCAAGAAGATCTGGCACCATTTTTCACCTTCTCATATGGGAGATCAACCTGATCTCCTTCTATGACAAAGTGACCCACTTAGTGGATGAGAAAAAGTCTGTGGATGTTGTCTACCTGGACTTCAGTAAAACATTTGACACTGTCTCCCACAGCATTCTGGAGTAGCTGGCAGCCCATGGTTTGGACTCTTTGCTGGGTAAAAACCTGTCTGGATGGCCAGGCCCAGAGAGTGGTAAAAAATGGTGACACATCCACTCACTAGTGGGATTCCCTGGGGCTCTAAACGGGCAGCAGTTCTGTTTAATATCTTTACTAATGACCTGGATGAGGGGATTGAGTGCACTCTCAGTCAGTTTACCGAAGACACCAAGTGGGGCAGGAGTGTTGATCTGCTTGAGGGTAGGAAAGCTCCTTAGTGAGATCTGGACAGGATGGATTGATGGATGGGCTGAGGACAACTCCATGAGTTTCAATAAGATAAAGTGCCAGGTCCTGCACTTGGGTCAAGACAACCCCATGCAGTGTTACAGGCTGGGGGAAGAGTGGTTTGAGATCTGCTCAGCAGAAAGGGACTGGGGTGCTGGTTGACAGCCGGCTGGATATGAGCCAGCAGTGTGCCCAGGTGGCCAAGAAGGCCAATGCAATCCTGGCTTGCATCAGAAATTGTGTGGCCAGTAGGACCAGGACAGCGATTGTCTCTCTGTACTTGGCACTGGTGAGGCTACACCTCGAATCCTGTGCTCAGTTTTGGGCCTTTCACTTCAGAAAGGACATTGAGGTGCTGGAGCATGTCCAGAGAAGGGCAATGGAGCTGGTGAAGGGTCTGGAGAACAAGTCTTAAGAGAAGCAGCTGAGGGAACTGGGGTTGTTTAGTCTGGAGAAAAGGAGGTTCAATGGGGACCTCTACAACTATCTGAGAGAAGGTTGTAGTGAGGTGGGGGTTGGCCTCTTCTGCCATGTCTCAAGTGAAAGACAAGAGGAAATGGCTTTAAGTTGTGCCAGGGAAGTTTCAGATTAGATATTACAAATTGTTCTTCACCAAAAGAGTGGTTAGGCGTTGGAAGAAGTTGCCCAGGGCAACAGAGGAGTCACCATCTCTGAAGAGGTGTCTGGATGTGGCACTTGGGGATATGGTTTAGGGGTTACAAGGGTAGTGCTGGGCTGGCACTTGGGACTCAGTGATTTTGAAGGTCTCTTCCAACCTTGATGATTCCATAATTCTGTGCACAGAAGTTTAATAGTTCTTCCTCATCCCTAGCTATTTAGCCAGTGTTAGACAAGTTGTAGGGCACAGCAACTGCTTTAAAGATTAAAAATACTTTTTACTACAAGTACTTCTCACTTCATGGGAAGGCAAAAGGGGTTTTGCAGTTCAGATGCACCTGTCTTCAAGATGCTTTCTCAAAAGTCAGAAATCACAAAAAAAAAGATTCTTTGGTCCCAATGACACCAGATGTAACTAAATGTTTTCTGAAGGTTCTTTCAGAAATCTAATATTATTCCGTAATTATGTGCTTATACAAGCACATAACTGCTCTGTTGTTAAAGTGACCATTTTCAATGGAAACATATCCTGCCCTAAAGTTCAAATGCAACTGTCCTACACTGCTTCATATGCACCATATGATACTGGAAATACTTAAACTTGTGCACCTAAAGTTTTCAGGAAAACTCAAGTTTCCCCACCCCCCTCACATTTTATTGTTCTAGACAACTAGGAAGAGGTCCGGTCTTTTACTTAGCTGGCTTTTTTTCTTCCATCACCTTTCCGTAGCCACTTCCCAATTACCTATAGATCACCTAAATACTTCTTCCTGTATATTATCAGTAACAAGGGTCAGTTTGCTTCATGAAAGCAAAGTTCTAATGTTTCTAGCTTTTAATCTGTGTATCTCAACTCCTTAGAAGAGCTCTACATGCAGAAGGGTCAGACAGCTTAGCTGTTTTGCACTTGGTGGCAGATTCCTGCACCTTCTCCTGTAGATCTCCATCTGAATGTAGGTAAATCTCCATTTCCTATCAGGAAGTTAGCAAGCATAAGGAAAGTGCTCTTCAAAGGACTAAATATAAAAACTGAGGTCTTGCGCCTTTTGCAGGTCTGCAAACCTGCAAAAATTACATAATGCTCCTTCCCCTTCCCTAGAAAGCACATATTGTCCTCAAATAAAATAAAAGACCCCAGGCCAAAGGGAATTCTGAGCACATAGTTGAGGAAACTACATACAGAATCGATACTTTGCAAACTTTTTCCATTTAGGTTTTCTCTCTCATACACTCATGCATCCCAATCAACTTTTCTATTTTAAAACAATTAAGTCTTTGAGATCAAACCCACAACACTAAAATATGCAAAGCTAGAAAAGCTGTGTTTTCCTTTCTCCTCAGCATATTCACTCTTCTCCATCTTTTTCCTACTTATTGTTTCAATCCTTAGCAAAAAAGGGTAAAAAAAAGTTAAATGGACAATGGGTAACTTCTTCTATGCCGGACCATCCTACACTAAATAAAGAATTTAGAGAGATGCAAAGTTCTCATCCAAAGTCAAAGAAAGTTCACAACATATACAATAATGTCTGATCAGTTTATCATTTTTATGACGCCTAGCAAAAAGACTGCACAAGTATTTTACAGCTGCAGCAGATAATCTGAGATCCACACATTACTATTTACAATACTGCAGTGACAACTTCTAAGTCCTGGTTTCTGTTTTTAAAGTAAAGCTTGATCCAGCTCCTTGGGTGTCTGGTAAAGCGAAAAACAGTTTTTAAATCTATCTTGTCATTACATAACTCTAAAAAAACCAGCCTTTTTCTTTGCCCCCCCCCCCCCACCCCTTTTTTCACCTTTTTCTTCTGTTACATGCTGTATGTACTGTTTAACATTCTCACACTTCAGCAGCAATGGGCAGCTAGGGTATTCTGGGTCTAGCACAACTTGATCAAGTGGCTGGAACTTTCCTTGCTGCTGAAAATACATCAAAGGGATTACAAAAGCATTATTATAATGTTAAGACACATATACAAGCTACACGTATATAGAAATACATATGCATGCAATGGCCATAGTTTTAAAATAAAGGATTTAAAGAAGATCGTATTTTGAATGGTAACACATGACACATTCAGAAACTGATTACAAAGAGAGCTATAAATATTTATTTCAAACCAGTAAATACCTGCAAAATGCTGAGCTCTTTAAATACTGCATTTAAAAGACTAAATTTAAAACAACATGGGGAGAAACTAATGTGAAGTACAGTGGGATTTTTTTGGAAGATGACATAAGACACAGTAGTCAGTGTGTGCCAATAGTGTTTTAGACCAAAACCTGTTGGATTAAACCCAGTGTCATAACTTCCATCAAAATTTTGCTTTTTCTTCCATAAAGATAAATCTCAAAGGAGCAGGGCAGCTTCTGGAACACAGTATTAACCTTTCACCTCTGCAAAGTCAATTCCAGTTTGGCCAGAGTAGGGCTATAAAGCGATTTTGGCACAACTTAAATAGTCCCACACATGACAGAACCATCAAACAAATTTTGCCATTGCCAAACAATGTATAATCATTCAGCCTGGTTTGGCACAACTGGCAGCCTCCCCTTTGGAAAGATCCTTTAGCGCATCAGTACAAAGACTCTGTGAGCGTCTCATCCTTAGAGAGTGCATGGTCTCAGGAGCCAAGGCTGAAGTCATTATACTGCTCGGCATGAAAAAAACCCACTTGAGTATATTGCTTTCATTATTAATTAATTCTCTTGCTAGACGGTCAGAGGCTTAAGAAAAGTAACCAACTATTGTCAAATCACAATAAAACGAAGAAAAAAAATCCCAAACAAACACACAGAAAGCAAAAGCAGAAAGTACTTAAGAGGTTTTTTTCTCCTTAAAAATGAAAAGACACAATAACAGTGACAAAAAGAAGATTATGAGACAGAAGAATAAAGTTGCAATAAACTCGTTCTTATAGATAACAAAAAAAGAAGGAACATTTCCACTTTATTTTGTGCCCTTTTTTCCACAGGCAGTTTATAAGAAATAAATCAGTAACTTTGCCTATGCCTTTTGATGTATTTCAGAAACTTAAGTGAGGTTTTGCCACATCCATGATAAATCAGTGAAGCCATTTATTAATTGCCCAACTTTTGGATACTTGATCATCCCACTGCTGTTCTGTGATACAGCACCTCTATACACATACTGCTTCTAAAAAGGCAGTGTTTCCTTTCAAGTTCAAACTTCAAAGAGAAACAGTCTTCCTTCCTCCTCCATAGCATCTAAATTCTTCTTTCTTTTTACCTTCTTTCACAGAATGACCAATCTACTGATGCCTCAGAAAGGACACTAGTTTGTTTTACTTTGATGACATCTTATCATCTGAAATTCCATAGTGCTGGGACAGGCTCTCACAAAGGACAATAGTGAGTCTCCTCTTAAAAAAGGAGGTGATTAGAGCTTGTCGAGATTGCAAGCTGACTATTGGAACTAAATTTACTGACCAAAAAACTGGATGCAAACAAAAATACTTGTAGTTATTAATACAACTCTGCTTTAAATGCAAATTAAATTTCCATTATTATGGAAGAGCCACTCTTCACAAAATTAACATAACTTCTGCAGAAATGAAGTCAGAAATGATGTTTTCTTTTGAGAATTCCAGTCAAAAAAATAAAGCAAATAAATAAGGCTTACCTCTTTGTCTGCCTTTATGAGGTAGTAGAGTATCAGAAATAAGGGGTCCATTGGTGTAACAAACAGCAGGCGCCCATCTAGGTGACAGATATGTAAAAGTAAGCTTAGTACCAAGGGACATAATATATTGACATTTTCAGGTTTTAGGATGTTTTCTATGAGTGTGAAGAGAATTTTTTTTCAGTAAGTATCTAAATATTTCAATAAAATTCCCAAGAAAATTCAATTTGTAATTTTATATTAAAAATAAAGAGATAGCTCAATTCTCAACCCTGACAAACCAAAGCACAAGCTCCACTTCAGGTCTTCTGGCTTCATGTACTCTGAGTTTTGCCTTTTTCTGGACTATATTAAAAACAGCAAAATTGAAAGTGCCCTCTATTGGCAGATTTGGGGGTAACAGAAACTTGGTTTGGGATACCAGACAGATTCAGTATACTCCACCTCAAACACTGGGCAAGACACCACTGTGCTGGCAGAAGAGACAGGCAGGACAATAAAGAAATTCAAGAGCTAGTTAAGTTAGAGCTGCCTCTTATCTGTAAGGGAAGAATCTGCATGCAGTCTCCCAATGGAACAAAATAAACTTAATCAGAACAAATGGCTCAGTACGTTTCATTCAAAGTTACACACAAAGGAAGAACTCAGTCTCCCACTGAAACAGACACCTCTGCCCATCTGGAGTTCATTGCAGGACAGTGGCTTAGTCAGGCTTTTTGTGTAATTGCAGATCATTGGAAACAATGGAACATCAAGGAAATTCACTAATGAGACTCAATAATTGATGACAATTTGACACGAATTAGCAAACAAAAAGTAAATAAATGTAATTCTTTTGTTTTAAATCACACGATTAAGATAATTAAAGAAAAGGAAATCCTATTATGATGGCCCTAAAAATAACGAAAGATGGAGTGGAAAGAATGGGGTTTGGAAAAAACTGATCTCCAACCCAACATCTGCAGTACTAACATGATGCGCTGTGTGAGGCAAAGTAAGCATCAGGACTAGTTACAAACATGAAAGCTTTGATAATAAAACTAGAAGAGAAAAAAAAAAACATTAGCCCCTTTCTCAAAGCTTCCATTTAAATGTTCTCCACTGAACTTCCAGAAAGAGCTATTTTTGTTTGTTCTAAAACATTCAAACTCACTAGAAGTGTATAAAGATCTCTAACCTTCTCTGCAGATAACGAGATGATATGCTTTAACTGCAAACACACAGCTTTTTCATGTTAAAGATTCAGATTGGTCAGGCAGGACCTGCCCCTCCTTAACCTGTGTTGGCTGAGTCTGATCCCGTGTCCTGACTGTTTCAGAGATGCAGCAGCTCTAACATTCAGGAACAATTTTTCTCCTCTTATCTTTAAAAGAAAACTGAGGCCATGATTCCTTGAAGCAACTCTTTCCCAAGGGCCAAAATAAAGTTTAGAAAAGGGAGAGGGAGAATACAATGTGGACCTAATTGGGAGCAGGGAGCAGACCCGGACTGCTGGCTCACCTCCAAGATGGAGCAAGGAAAAGCTCACAGACATACTACTTGCATTGCTTTATGTGCCTGCAGAGGATGTTTAAAAGTTAGCACACACTTTGGGATATTATCATTAAAGAAAGCATATGTCTGGTGTGGTTGCTTTTATTTATTATTATAAATGGTCTTTTTTCTAATGAAAAGGAACAAAATAAGTATACCTTAATCTCTTGAATTAATACTTACTGGTCTGTGGACATGTTGGCAGAGGAAAACTACTACAATGACATCCTTACTGAAAAATGATTGTGAAAGTTGTCAGAAGTCTTTATGTAAGGTTCCTCCTCATTATCAGAAAGGCATGTAGGATCAGAGAATGTTCAGGATGGTATAGACAAGCTCACTTCAGACAACACACTGAAATGGCAACCTCAGACAGCAGGCCTATCCTGAGATCCCAGCACCCACACAGGGGATTACAGAGGTAATTAAAAGAAAGCAAGTCCATACATTCCAACGCTTGGACAAAGCCCTCAGCCCTGGTTAAACCCATATGGCAAATGAGTCTATCAGAAGGTGGGGATATGATGCAGAATTTCTCAAACAACTTGGAAAAACACCTGTAAATTTACTAGAAGAGAGAGGGAAGGTCTATATACAAACATTAGTTAAAGCTGGGGGAAGGATACATTATGCAACTCACCTTGTTGAACAGTCTGACCTATAAACCAGGAACGACATTCCTCATGAAAAGCTTTTACTTCAAACAGCTGCTGAGCACCACTATTGAATAAGTAAAGGGTTGCTTCCCCTGTTGAAAAGAAATCTGGTTTGTGTTTGTAAGCTTTCATAAAAATCAAAAGAATACCCAATATGTCTGAAGAATGTGCCTTATATACATAGAGACACACAAACATACACACATTCTACATAAATTCTCTACAAAGAAAGCTCAGACAAAAAACACTATTATATACAGATGTTCATTTACCAGCTCTATAAACGAAACTGAATTTGAATCAATAAATAAGATGTGTGAATAGTTCATCTTACAACATAAAGCCTTTGATCCAAACCCAAATCAAAATCACTCAAGAAATCACTTTTTTCTGTACTGAAGGGGGAAGGTAGAAAACAAGAAAAGTCCCTCTCCTTCCATCATGTTTGTCTTCAAGATATCAAACTCTGGGTTAGAGGAACAAAAGTAGGGGGGTTTGTACATCAAAATGAATTGTGATGACTCAGTATGGGTAGACATATCAAGTGAACAAGGAAGCTAGAAGAGGTTGCTTTGAAGTACTTATCAGAATCTTGATAGCATGGAAAGGAAAAGGTAAGCTTTATTTTAGGTCACCCCATAGGACAGATCTGCCGTTTCACATTAGTTTTGGGTTACAATGAAAAAGTGACAAATACACTTCAAAAAGGATTGGCATTTTCCTTATCAAAAATGGGAAATTGCCAGAACTGAAATGTGGCCAGAGAGTCCATTGGCTAGACTGGTCCTGTCTTGCTTATCAATCCATCTTCAAGAAACAAGAGCAACTGCAACACAGCTGTCCTGCCCAAAACACATAAACTGCAAAGCTGCACTGACTTGCACATTATGGGCTGTCTCAGAAAAGTCTCAGTGTAAGCCCTCTAAGCTGACATCAGCACTGCAGACATCCCCAGGTGCAGAGGGAGGTCAGCTAAGATGGGCAAACACATCACTTCCCAAAAATTACTTATAATGCATTTTTCCCCCCTTTATCCAAAAGGCTGACCAAATGTTTAACCTCACTTAAGGATGTAATTTCAGTTCTCCGATAATTTTTCTTTTGTGGAGGGGAGGAGAGGAGCAAAGAGTAGATATAAGGGGGAGCA
Source organism: Empidonax traillii (assembly GCF_003031625.1). Lineage (NCBI taxonomy): Eukaryota > Metazoa > Chordata > Aves > Passeriformes > Tyrannidae > Empidonax > Empidonax traillii. Next base: position 576,887 of record NW_020955425.1, on the reverse strand, counting down.
GAGGTTTCAATCATTACCATGTGCACCCTCAACAAGGATCTACACCACAGTTTGATCAACATCAGACATCACACTACTCACAGAAGTGCTGACTGAACAACTTAAGACTCCTTCCAGTGAGCGTGCTAGCCAAATCCAGTGGTGAACTATACAATCTTGGGAAAAGGACCCTTCTTATTGCCTAACTGCAGCTCCTTAATTTATGTCTTTACGTTAAAAGGATAGTCACCACAGATTCCCAACAGTATTGTTAGACAGAAACTCTAAAGGGTAGAGAGAAAACCCAGATAGCTTTACTCGCAACTTCACCAGTGTTGAAATGCAGCCTGAATTACAGTTTATAGTCTTTGAAAGGGATAGAAATTTTGTCTTTTTTACCTGTCTATATATAGGACCAAGCATACTTTTATTTAATAAACCAGTTAGCATGAATTCTATAATGTGCTGAGTCCTTCAGTGCATATTTATACAATATCTGGCATCAACAATTCATCTGTTAGACCCAAACATAAGGAAAATACATTAATATTATGTTCTCAGTCCTTCCATTTTCAAACCCTATATTTATAATAGGCTACGTAACTGAAAGTTTGTGCAGGTCTAAAAATAAACTCCTGTAAATTCTAAAGGAACACACCCAGGCAATCACTGCACTTTAGGTTTTCCCCAGAAAACTCTTCCAAGATCTCTGATTCTACAAGGTAAACAGATCTCTTCATACACAGAGGAAAACAAATTAACATCTACACTTTTAAAAACATTAACAAACTATAAAGCCAATATGACACAGCAGAAAATAATAACACATGTAGAAAATAAACATGGCTTTATATTCCCACTGTAAATCTGAGCAATTGAAAAACAGGTAACATGATCAGTGACTTCATATTCTGTATTATTATTATTTTTAATTATTTTCCTCTTTCAAGAACTAGTTACTACATTGTGACATTAAAATGTATTTGAAGACTTTAGTCCCACATCTATATGCATGTAAATATATACAAATACAAGCACTGAATTTAAAAAAAAAAAAAAAAAAAAAAAACAAAACTTAAATCTACAGAAAACAAATGAGCTTAAGCAAAGATAAAAACCCAGCATGAAACATGTTTTTCAAACAAAATACGTTAACTCTAACAAAGTTTACTGCAAGTTTCTGTTGCGGTACCTCATACTCCAAATATTAATTACTCACATAATAATAAAAAATCCTAGACAAAAAGAACAATCTGACTAGAAGAAAGTAACTGTGGGATGGTGGTGTCATTGTATCGCCTTCATGTGCTGATCTATCCAATATATTTTGAATTCAAAGTGTCTCATCTTCAGTTAAGGAGAAAAGAGACACCATGACGTGGACCAGGAAAAGAAAATTAGATTTAAAAACGAACAGACTCAAAAAGCTTGGTAAGTATAACTGAATCACTTCTTCTGTTTATTTTACAGCATAAGATGAATGCCATTAAGCCTAAACTGGGATTAAAAAAAGTGCCCAGACTCAACACCCAACACTGTAAGCTCCCCCAAACTAATGCACTTAAAACCAGAACTTAAAATACACATCTTTTTTGTGCTGCCAATACTCCTGGTGAATAAACAGTTCAACCAATTAAAATTATAAAAGAAATCCTAAATGTTTGCACAGCATTAACTATCTGGCATCACCAGCAGTATCTTTGGCACACAAGACTTGTACGATCATCATTATTTCAGCTTTGCAAAAATACGAATCTTTCGGCGGTGGAGCAAATCAACCAGAATATTAACTGGCTCGTGTCACAATTCCAGAACTTGCCTGTGCTTGGATTGCGCAGTTTTGTAAACACGGGTTCACTGTCAGGTGTCTTAGGGGTGTCAATAGCAGCCTCTGTAGGGGGAGAGAAAAAAGTTGTGAACTTGTAAATTGTGAAGTATTTCACATCTGCTTCTCCAAGACATTCAGAATTAATGGGATTGACAGTTTTTGGAAACTCACATCTGCCTAAAAGTTACATGCCTCAGCCCAAACTCATCCTACCTGATCAAGGCACCTAAATTATGATTCCAGACTTCCTGGCACTCTCTATCTGTCACAGGAAAGATATGCACCTGGGGATGATTTAGATTTGAAAACCACTTCCCCCAAGAGAGCCTTTAGGCAAGAGAGCTCCTAAGTCTGACATCCCAGTTAAGTGAGATGAACTGATATGCTGCCCTGATTAGTCACAAAGACAAAGAGAATGCTTTGGTTAGTTAGGCCAAGCACAATGTGGACATTAAAAAAGTGCAAAAGGTAAAATACTTATGGGAAGAAACAGTGATGCTTTAAAGCTTTCAGGAAGTCAGATTATGCAGGAATTGTCTGACTAGTTGATACTTCTGCGAAAAATAGGCACACTTGTTTATCTGTTACGTATAAACTTGAAAAATAAAGAGCGCATTTAATTCCCTGCACGGGCAAAAAGCTGAGACAATATAACACCTCTGGCTTAAGCTTCTGACAGTTGCTCCCTTTTCAGTGTCTGAGCAAAAAGAAGACAAAAAGCAGAACCCTGAAAGTATAATTTCTCTGTGAAACTGAAAAAAAGGAAACGGCTACCACAAGGATGCTGATTCAAGTACGAAAAAACATCTATAAGGATCTCCAGTTAATTATATTCTATCCAAGTTCTCTTTGTATGGAAATGCTAACTTACATTTATGAAAGCAACTTCCCACATCTCAGTGAAGAGCTCCATGACAGCATCATCTTTCTTAGCTTGAACACTGCCAGTTCTGTCCCAATTTCTTTCATACAAGCATTCATCAGAGCACGGAAAATTACTAAAACATTTCACGTACGTAATCAGTATCCAGACCTCAGAGAATGGACTGACAGGGATCAGATTGAGGTTTGTGTTATGGTGCTGCTGGGGAAAGTGGAGAGGAGCAGTAGAGGCAGGCTGAATGGCTTTTCAAAGGAAGAGAAGTGCCACGTTGTCCCTCCCCTTTCAGCAACATCCAGCAGGTTTGTGGAGAGGGAACTAGCACAGTTATGTTCTATGGCAAACAGGGAAGTAGGAACAGTACAACCAAAAGTAGCTATCCTCCACTCTGGTTGAAAGCCCCAACACACCTGAAAAGGGCAAGTGCACTTCTCACAGGCTGTTCCCTGGTGCCTCAGTGGCAAAAAAAGCCCCAGATAACTCTTATCCTTCACATCTACTCCTGCTTATTCAGTTATGCCACAAACAGAAGTTGCCCAGATAAAGGCATAAGCAGGACATAAAAAGCAACTGCATTTAGTGATTAAAGTGTTGGAGGATAATAGTTCTCAGACTGGTTCAGAGAATTTAGTCATTTTCTTCGCCTAAATTTTTAACTATGTCTTCAGGTGGCTTCAAAAAGTTTCAATATAAGTTGAGGGATTTTAATGGAAAAAGTCCGTATTTGCTAACCAGACTTGCTTCATATGCTGATACATAAACACACGGTTGTCAAGCTACATTTGCCCTGGCAAAGGCAAACTTCAAACTTCTAGAGCTGTGTATATTTCAGTTTTTGACCACAGTTTAACATTAGTGTATTTTTTGTTACTTTTTAAAACACTGAAGTGATTAATGATAGTGAAAGAAACACGCTGCATGTGTTTACTTTGATGTGTTTCACATGAACATGTTAAAATATACACACTAAATGTGAGTTTCAAAATTTAAAACAAAAAGCAAAACAAAAAACCCCCAAAGGAACTTTTAGCGCTCACTTGCTCTGCTTTCTTCATGCAGATTTATGAACACTGGGAACAAGTCCAGCTGAGCCCTAAGCTGCATCTTGTATAATGTGAACAATTAAGTTGACAATCCTTCCTCATTTGTTGTTTTTAACGAAGCTCACATCTTTATTAGGTTGAGATGTTCTCTTCCTAACCTTCTAGTACCACACTGAATTCATCTATCTCTGCTAAGCGCGGAAGACACCTGTAGGTATGGATCACTTAGTGTAACAAACCCAAGGGATACACTGTCCCTTCTCTTCCTCATCAATCCTCTGCCTTCACAATCCAGATAGCCCCCATCATCCGGGCCTGCCCCATGCTATCCCAGGCTCAGCACCCTCTGCTCTGCCCCTATGGATACATGGCCTGGCCCTGCAGCTGCCTGGACTCAATCAGAAGCTTTTCCCCATGTGAAGAGCAGCACAGCTCTGCCATTTGGTTCTATGGTCCTTCCCAAGCTCCAAGAGGTTCACCACTGCCCAGAGGACAGCAGGGAACAAACCCTAATGAACAGTCTGAGTTGCAGGCTTCAGTCCCAGTATCTCATGCTGATGGGATCAGAGTATATGTCACATTCTCCACACAGCTGCCACAGAACATGGTATACCTGAAGGGACATGAACACAGGAAGAAGGGAAGGACTGGTCAAAGGCAAAAGCCGTTTCTGTGAGTTTCTGTAACCTTCAGTTTCCTCAAAATGTAGCCAATATCCCACTTCATTTCCAGGGGCATCTGAAGTATATTTTTTTTCTAGATTGGCTTTACTATATGTCAAGTTGGCAGATTAAAAAAAGAGGTAATTGGAAGAATGTCTGCTTGGAAAACTGGATGCAATATTAACATGGCCTTAAGGGCAAAGAAGGCCCTATTTATCTGAATTTAAACACTTCATGACTAGGAAAATGCTGAGCAAAGGATTCTTGACATTAGGTGTCTAAACCTAACTTGTGTGTGTTCTGGCCTTTAGCCAGGAAAGGTAACTGGACTTCTTTAATGCCATTACATTTGTCAGTCCTTGTATTTCAGCAAGAATCTCTTATATCTAATATATATAAACTTCTTAAAAAGCAGTACTGTAGCCATTTTCTAGCAAAACTAAGAGTTAAACTAATTTTCTTTTTTTTTTTTTTGTTTCTTTTTCAGTGTTAAGGTTCATGTCCAGACAAAAAACAATCTTACAGAAAATAAGCAGACAAAAGGGACATTACAGGAAGAGCTTTTTTGTTAAATCCTAAAGGAAAACATTAGATAATTGCCACTCCGCTTATGACAACAGTTCCCATAGCTCAGCCCTGAGAAACATGTTCATCTACAAGAATAACTAGGGAGAAAGGTAAGACCTTTCCGACTGAACAGTAAACTCTTTACCAACAGTTCTGCCACTTAGAGCTGCAGGTGACACACAGTCAGTATAGGTCAGCTTAGTAATATGTGCCAGTACAGCACACTTTTCTTCTAGGACAACATACACTACAAGGATATAAAAAACTGATAGAAGGATAGAGAGGGGTTCAATTAATCCTGTCTTAATGAGGCATCTCAATCAGCAAACCACTTTTTAAATGGCCTGGGAAGACACATGACAGACACTTCCAGGAGGCAGCTGAACCCACCTAAAGCCTAATGCTACCTACACCATCCCCTGCAAGTGTATGCCTCTGTCTCCGTGGATCTTATAGGCACCTCCAGCAATGCAGCATGAATCCAGTTCCACTACAGCTATACCAGAGGAGGGAGTTCTGAGGTAAGCACAGAGCAGGACAATTAAATTCCAACACTGGGCCAGTAAGTACGTCTACTTTGCTCAAGTTACAGTCTACTGTTCATTCACAATTAACCACATCATACAAAGCCCATCTAAAAATGTGGGTGATGTACCTATCAGTTTGGAGTCTGCAAACAGATCCTTAGAGTCCTGAAGCTGAGCTAAAGAGACTGTAGAAGCTTAAATGAAGCTTTCCATTAGAGAAAAGGAGAAAAGCCTATTGTATTTCATGGAGGTCAGACATACAACCAAGCAAATTCTATAAAATATATAAACAGAACAAAGTGAAAATGAAGCAGCTGTCAAAGGATTTCTGGCAATAATTTCTTCCACAATAGAGAGATATGAGGCACTAATGAATCTGGCCATTAAAGCAAAAAAAATATTAGCTGGTACAGCAACATGAATAAATTGAAAAACAACATAAACCTCCCACTAACATCTATGAAACTGCTAAGGATGATGCAAAGTCTATTTACCTCTTTTTTTTTTTTAAAAAAAGAAAAAAGCCTACAGAATACTATATATAACAAACTAGTATCATGTTATATAGAATTCCCATGCAAAAAGCTGCCAGCCAAGCAAGCAACAAGGCTGTAAATATCTGTCAATTGCGTAAGAGGAAAAAACCCTCTGAGAGCACAAATTTCCCAACCACCACCACCCTGCAAAAAAACAGGATTATTTAAGTCTGGAAATATAAAGTTAAGATTTCATTTAAAAACAGATATTAAACCATACGTCACCCACACAAGTCTTTTCCATTCCCTTCTTAACTTCTAACTATGCATGAAAGGTGTGTCAGATGGAGATGTTATGATGGAGCCCATTAAACAGACATTTTATGGAAGACTTTAAACTATGTAGCCTAAGGGTACAGATAGGTTAGAGCTAATAAACATTTTATTTGTGCTCTTTTTAGAATCTCAGCCCTGAAGTAAGAGGCTTTAATTCAGTGCCCATGTGCTTTGTCATGCAGCATGCTCTGAAAAAAAGCCCACTGAATATTAATTAATAAATCCAGTATTTTGTATCACTCAGGTTTTTTTATAATTTTTGTAAGTTACAAGGTAGTTAACTACAGGCATAATAAATGAATTCAGGTATGCACAGATTGAGGATACAGTTCCATGAAGGCCTTCAAATGACCAAAAATCACAGACCACTGAAAAGCACAGTCCTGGGGTCCCCACCTCTGCTCCCTTCTTGTGCATCTCTGCTGCTTCTTTCTCTGTTGCTTCTTTCCACCAAAACTAGTAATATTGTGGCCCCACAGCAAGTCAGCTCGATTCACTGATCCAGCTCTGAAGTAACCAGTCCCAGTGAGGAAGTAATAATTTTCAACCAGATCAGTAAGCTATTCTCATTCACCACACATGATCACCGGAAAAAGGGACAGAACTCGTGGCGAGAGCAGATGGCATAGAACATAACCTACTTCATTTGTGACACTTGGTGTGTTTTGCCAGTGTATGCTAATTAGAAAACGAGACTGTATGTGACTTTACAGAGGTGAGAAAGCAGATGAGCCTCAAAGACTACATTGCTGCTTCCTTGGCTCACAATACTAGCAGGGGAGTATTGAAAAGCACACAGCTCGGAGTTCACACCTCTGTTCACCTCTGCAAACAGCCTATTTTGCAGGTGCTTACATAGTGGGTATGGCTTTGCACTTGAACACAAATGATTTTTGAAAATATCTTCTTAGTTGTTACTCAGTTATGTAAACCTGATGTTATCTCACCACCTTACTCCTTTCTTGACCATACACAGTAGTAGCTTCAGTAAGGGGACTTTCGCCGTGCTTGTTCTAAAAGACAGAATGGTTATCAGCTAGGTAATTTATTACTAGGTGCCCTAAGGAAATAATGTTTAATGTGACCTAATTTACACCCCTTGAAGTCCTTCTGGCTCTGACTTTACTTGAAAATTCTACAGTAAAACACAATGATATCTAAAAATGGCACTGCTTTCTATCTTGAGCACAACTTCACTCAGAAATGCTACTAGACAGTTTGAATATCTTTTGCTCCAGGACACAGCCATGCAATACAACTAAACTTTAAGACTTATGCCTGAGAGCATCTTTTGGCTTCCCCTCATGCTGGCACAGTTCACTTCTTAGGCCAAAAAAAACCATGTTCATGGACTCACTGAGAGCAATGGCCAGTATTAATTCCTCCATTACTGAAGTTTAGATGCTTGGCAGAGCATACAGATTTTCAGCTGAATAAAGTAAAGGTCAATCTTGAGAAGTTCAAAAACTGGTTATCACTTGAAAGGATAAAAACTACAGACTTCCCTTCTCTGTATTTATAGGGTCAACACTGGTGCAGCTGTATGACTGGCTGAATCAGCCCTATTCTAATGTGCAGAGAGGCCTAAGTTGGCATAAGATGGTCTCTTCCAAGCCAGATGGAAGAAAGCAGAAGTAGGAGATGGTGTTACACATTAAAACATCTCTTTTCGGTTATTTTATTTGCTATGCTTCCTTCTGGCTCCCTAGCTTGCCAGTTATATCTGCTTTATTCACAGCTGAGCTCAGTATGCCTTTTAGGAGATGACATGTAAGAAATAGTGCAAATTACCTGCAGGCAAAAGACTTTGTTCGGGAGATGCAAATGCCAATTTAGGAGGAGGTTAAGTAAAATATGCCCACAGAGTGCTAACTTCTAAAATAAGCACATCTAGATTCACCTTATGAGAAAGGTATATAAACATGTGTGCATATTTTATATAATCTTTCTGATGTTTTTACTCAGTTGTTTAAAAAATGGTACTTATTCGCATATTGTAATCATTATTTCCGAGTTCATTACCTAAATTATTCTGAAAGTATTAATGTTCAACTACCTAAAAGCCCCGTAGAATGATTTATTTTGTAGCAGATACATTGAATTGTTTTTTAAACACTAAATAAAAGCATGTATCAAAGTGTAAGGTGCAAGAATGGAAAAAAAGTTAATGCGAAACCTGTCTACTTCTGCTTTTAAAGCAAACTACTTTCACACATTAAGTATTCCACAGCTTCTTTTGCTATGACATCTTCTCTCTCTATGACCCAAAATTTTCAAGTCAAATGCTTCCTCTGTTATTGCACAGAGAGAAAAGTTCCTTAGTCTCAACTGAAAGGACGGAGGATTAATTTAATGTGTGCTGCTGCCCTATGGTTTGGCATCACAGTCCCATTTATTTCTGCCTCCATTTGACTTCTGGCATACATGAGATTTGTTCAAACGATTTGCCAAGTCTAATATGAAACTGGTCCTTTTATTTTTGAATAAGTAATTCCTAAAAATAATAGGACTGTTAAATTTCCCTCCTCCCTTGCAACCCTTCCAGTTCTATTCATATGGCAGTTCCCATAAAACAATAAGAAAGCTAATCAATTTATTCTTTAAGAACACAACAGACTGAAAAAATGTGGTCAGCTAAACCTGTCAAGTTCAGAAAGCAAAAAGCTGAAAATAATTTTCAGCATGCAGCTAACCCCTACTTATTTTCCTAATACAAACACAAAACAAAATAAATAAGGCAGTCTTAACTTTAGGTGCAGAGTGGAACACCAGACTTAGAACACTCCCTTCAATTCCTGACCTATTTGCTAAAACCAGTGAAGGATATAAACAGTAGCAGTTCTGACATAGCATCTATCCATGAGGAAGCATACTAAAAAAGAGACTGTCCTTCACACCAATCTGTTAAGCAGCTAGTGTGATTTTGGTAAGATTGGTTTGAAGCCATTATGTAAGAATGTTTATTTGTTATACTGAGGCCAGATCAGATCTACGTCCCACATGGTGACTTTACCACAGTTTTTGAGGGTTTTCCAAAGCCCTGCACTTAGATTTAGACTGCCCTACAATTAGATGGGGTCTCAGCATTATTTCTCAGTCTAGAAGATAATTTCTAATTCTTATGATTTTCAGAGATAACATTAAAAATGGTAGTTCCATGGACTCAGCTCGAAAGGCGAGTAGAAATTTCCTATAAGCACATAAAACCCCCCCACAACCCTCATTGATTCTGGTAGCAGGATCTTTTTAAAAAAGTACATGGATACTCAGTAAATACAGACAGAATCTGCTCTACTAAAGCACATCTGAGAAACTTTCTACATGTGAGATGGCCAGATTTTAATCCCCAAGAGCTATTTCTCTTCCCTTGTACCTGTTCAGTAGCTAGATCAACAACAGAAAGCCTGTACAGGAATTTTTACATTCTCAAGGGTAAAGGCGGGTTTGGATACATGGATAATATAACAGTCCTGATTATCCAACTACCACTAGATATCCAGAAAAGCACAATCTGGAAACTCGGCCATCCAACAAAGAAGTCCATGTGGGCCCTTCAGGACTTGTTAGCACTTTGGTGTCTCTGTACCATGATTCCTCCAGAACTCCAGATTCAGGAGGTCTTCTTAACCATCGACATCAACTACTCTGCATAAAGCAAGTTCAGATCTGGATTTCCAGCCAAGCTAATAAAATCTACTGGAATGTGGAGCACAGAAACACCCAAGCGGGTCTACATAGAGCCAGCTTGGTCTACCAGGACTTATTAGTTCAGACACTGCCTGAAAGCAGCTGCACTAAAAAGCTGATTCTGGAAATAGCAGAGATGTGTTAACATGGCACAGCACTTGAACTAATAAACTGTTAGTTCTGAGTATGCCCCAGGCTAAATCTGGTGCCTGTAAATCCATTCCGTAGCTAATCTGCAACTGGAGAAACTGTCCAAAGAGTTTACTCTATTTCAAGCCTAACATGCACAGCTCTACCCTCACCATCATGTCCAAGTTTCTGTCCTCATCACCTCCCTCCATATAACCAATCCCCGTATCTATCCTCTTCCTGTTTGTTCATCATTTACTCTCTTCACATCCGTTTCTCAACTTTCCTTTAAATGTCCATAAGGCTGCACAGTGTATATCAGTGGCTTCCAGCCATTCTGGAGTAATGAACATGGTTACCACCTTCTTCTCATCTTACCTTCTCAACCACACGAACACTTACTAACACTTCTCCCCTGACTTCTGGCTTTGTCCAGCCTTTCGTGGTTCAATCCCTAGCAAAGCAACCATTATGCTTATAAAAACAAAAGAAAAATATGATTATATTGGCATATCAAATTGTCCTGTCTCTATGGAAAAAAAAGTATCAGCAGAAACATCATCACAAGAGGTCTCACCAGGCTAAGGGCCGGCTACTACTTCTAAAGGTAAAATTTGCTATCTCACCTAGAAGTTGCTTGCCAGTCAGCCCAGATATGATCTGAGGCTCACCTTTTCACTTCCTATTTCTCTTCTGTGATTCTCTCATGCCAAACAGCCTGAGTGTCTTGGTGTGGCAAAGAGCTGGTGAGGGCAAAGACTGTCATTATTAGCCTGCTGATAAGAACAGTGAACAAGGAAAGAATGCCGTAGGAAAGAATGAAGTTAGGCAAAGACTGATTGAAATGGAGCACAGAGAGACTGGCCTGCTGATGGAGCATCAGCTCTGTCTTTCAGCTCAGTCAGCTCTGCTTCCCCTCCCCACCCTCACCCACCTCTACAATCCATGCAAAGCAACTGTTGAGCACATGGTTTGTAGCTCTGTCCTGCCATGTGCAGGCATGAGATGGACACTAATGATCAAAGTTTTACAGTACTGGAAATATGACAGTTAATCACCTGCTATAGAAAGTGACAGTCTGACCCTCCAGAACAGCTCAAGAGGGCTGACATAACACATATTACTGGAAAAACAACCACTCTGACTGCATTTATTCCTCTAGCCAGAATCACGACTAACAAAGAATATGGGCAGTTTCTACCTGACAGAGGAGATTCCTTGCTTCTGTTTCCAGAATACCAAAGTTCAATATAAAAATTACAAAATCAGAAGCAAAACTGAAATTTATCTCCTCAGTCATTATATATGCTCTGAACAGCACAGCAGCAATTTACTGTCTATGCAATATGTGTGCAGATGTGTACTGAAACAAGGAAATTAGCAATAGTTTTATAACTTTCAATACTAAAGCAGAAAAGCATAGTCTGCTCACTTCCTATGGCAATTAGGAAATTAAATCTTCCTGTTTTTTAGCTGCCGTGTTCCAGATACGAATCCTAGGCTGTCAGTTGCTGAAGTCTAAATAAGAAAGTCTTTCCTTGTCTTACATGTGCTTTTCACAGCTAAATGTTTCTACATGTCACACAAACATTAAACCCACGGTCAGATGGATTCTCAAGACAATGCAATAACTAAGAAATCAGAGCAACAAATGCACTGTCATTCAGAACTCCAGCTGTATCTTTGTCTTGTTATAGGCAGATGTTGTTGAACCTCTAGAAGTCTGAATGATTAACAAATACTGATACTTAAGAAAGCAATTTTCAGTTCCAGTTGTTTCACTTCCATACTTCTTACAGATCTCAATCTTTTTTAGCCAATGGTATCTAGTCTCTTTGTAGAACTAGTCACCATGTTCAACCATACAGGAACTTTTAAGATGTCACAATCAAAGCAGGATGAACAGCATATATCCAAGTGGAGATGTTATTAGATTGTATTCATTATCAACCTTACACACTGTTCTAGGAGATAGACTATGCAGGTGACCAATTCAAACTAACTTAAGCACTTGAAATTCGGATCTTAGAAAGTATCTTTATTTCAAGAAAAGTTTTGGAGCTTCTTACACAGAATGAAATCACACCCTGCTCCTTCCTTCCACTCTGCATAGGATAATGGCTGCAGATACAAGAACAGGCTATTTACAAGAAGAAGGTACTGGTGGACTTAGTAACAAACTGCATTAAGCTCACATCCAGAAACAGATCCTGGACTTATTTAAAACAGGTTTTTTTATATATGTTATGTAGCATAACGCCATGCAGGTATTATGAAGATTGTCATACACACTGAATTTTACAGTCAAAGAAAAGGCATTTTCATTATAAATCCAACTGCATCCATCTTCATTCCTAAAAGTAGTCAGGTCTTCCTACTACATATTCTGCTAAATGACCAAACGAAAAATTTCTGAGATACACTCAACAAAGCAGTTAAGAAATGCAAAACTTTGAAAAGTGATACATTAACTTTAAAAACCTCTTTTCTGAAAATAATGTTAAAACCAAACTAAAATCATCAAATATTTCATTTCAGCAGTCCTATCCATATGACTGGTAAATCTCATCAACTGTGGAGTTCTGAATTTATCAGCCACAGACTTTTTAAAAAATCACTATGTGCTTTGAGGTTCAACTAAGGCTTAATAAACTTTCTTACAGGTCTGGAGTACTATATAAATTTTGTCAGAGCTGTGCTGGCATAATTAGTAATACAAACTGTCTGGTTTCATGAAAGTTACAAGCTCTGGCTCCAATCCTGCAAACACTTACTGAAGAATTTAAGTCACTGCACAGAACTGACTACTCATGCATAAGCTAAGCATATTTGTAAATATTTGCACAGTATGGACATCTGTTGGCATAGCCAGTCATCTGATACAAGATTCAGCTTTAAATCCTAGTCTGCATAGAGTCAATATTAAAAAAAGGAATTCCTCACTTTATAAATCTCTTAAGCATCAAGTATGTCAGATACCAAAGGGTGGAGCTGAAAAGCTAAAACCAGAGGAAGAGACGAATCAGTGAAATCATGACAACTGGTTCTGTTTCTCATTTAACTAGAGAAGACTGGTTTCTTAGGGATGCATGTCTCAAGATTGAGCTCCTGCCTTATTTTCAGCCTTTGCTGAACTAAGCTTTTGCTATACACTTCCTTCAGTGGTGCCATTGATAACATTTCTCACACGATCACAGGAAAAGCTCATAAAATTACTCCAAAGAGCTTCTCCTTTTCATCATGTTTGGTTATTAACACTTGTAAGTTTTGGGTGGCCTAAGAAATAGCCACAGTACAAAGCTGGGCCACAGATAATTGTGGAAGTTGCATTTCCTTAGAAAACCAAACGAAGAAAGGTAATCACTATCTCCTTCCTCCTAGTGTCTTGGAGTTTGAGCATATCCTGTTTCACTCATCTTCAGTAACAGCAAAACATTTTCTGCTCTGTGAGTTTAAAACCTGATACTAGGCAGAAACACATGTAAAGGAGCAAAGGTATCCTCCCATTTATTCGTGGCAGAAACAAAACCTAGTGTTTAAGGCCTTGTGTGTATTACACCTGCGGAGCTGCCACGTGCAGCTCTGTTTCTTCAGCCTAGAGGGCAAGAGCTGAGATCTCACTCTAGCTTAGCATTTAAGTTTCTTTTACAGCTGTAGCTTGGGGCACTAAACCGTCTCCTTCAAAAGATGCAGGAATGTACTAAGGGGATGGAGGCAAGGTGGGCCGGCAGCTCCAGGGAGGGGACAGCGAGGCTCCACCAGGGACCTAAGAGCTCTCTCCTCCAACTCTGTTCCCAGGGCTCACACACAGCGCCGTCTGGAACGCAGGAGCGACCGGCCCTTCGGAAAAACCGAATGGCACACGCAAATTAAACAGGGTCCCCGGGGAGGAGAGGGCGGGTGCTCCGCGGGGCCCGGTGTCAAAGCCGTGTGAAGCCACACCCGGGCCGGGGCTGGCCGCACGCAGCAGCCCGCAGACCTGCCCCAGCCCTCGGCCGAGGGCACCCGCCTCCTGCCCGAGCGACGCCACCGCCCGAGCCGGCGGGCGGCGGTCGAGAGGCCGGCGCTGCGGCAGAGCCTGTCCCACCTCGGAGCGAAGCCGCTGGGTTACCTGGTGCAATGAGCACCCACTGCCCGGGGTGCTCCGCGCCCTGCATGCTCCCTGCGCCCCGCGCTCCCGCCGGAACATGGCGGGAGGGGCGGGGCGGGGCGGGCGGCAGCACCGCACCGGGATGGCCGGGGCTGCGCTGCCGCTTCGCCGCTTCCCCCTTCCCCCGGCACACGCAGGGAATTGGTACGACCCAGTGCGGGCGGGACCGCGGGCCGTAAAGCCGCTTCTGTGCCCCGCCCCGCCAGTGGGGCTGATGGGCGGGAGATGGGCGGGTGTGACGTCTCACCCTGAAGGGGAAGGGAGGAGCGGGGTTTCTGTAAATGGCTGTGGCCGAAAGGAAGGGACGAGGTCAGAGAGTCCGCAATCGGTCAGAAAGTTTTATTAGTAAATTACACACTGGGCATGGAAATTGGTGTGTTGGTCGCTGACCTGGTATATAAGCACGGCAGGGGGTTTTGGATTAAGGGGTAGGATGAAAGGGATGAGAGAAAGGAAGAGATTAATTGAAGAGGGGGAGACAGAAAGAAAGAGAGGGAAAAAGATCGCCAGTCCTTTTTCCAGCATCGATCCACCTGATGAGATGTCAACACTGATTCTAACGCTGATGGGATGTCCAGGATCCTGGGGGCTGCCGCCCGGGCTTCGGGGGGAGGTACCTTCTTATGAATAGGTTTCCCCGCCCTGAAGATAGGTTTCTTGCTTTCTATGTAAATTAGTTATCATGTGCACTCTTCTGTTCTGGAAAGGGTTTGGGGGGCTTCAGAGGTCTTGGGTGGTCTTGATCCTCCCACACAGTCCATGCCCACTTCTTGACCTCATTCCTGAACTTGCACATACTGTGTTATGCTTTTCTCTAGGAACTAGAACAAGGGTGTTCGTCCCAGAAAAGTGGTACCCTACCTTCACCTGGCCCCCTTCTCCAGCCACATCTTGGTTTTCTCACAGTGTGTTAGTACCAACAATCCCCTGTTGTCTGCACAGCTATCCAGCTCTTGGTGTTTGAGACATACACATTAGCCACTTATCTCCTGGGATTCGAGAGCAGGAAGGCAGTGCCATGGAACCTGGCTCAGTCCCTTGTCCCCATCTCCGTGCTCTTGGCCCAGGAATGATCAGGCAGCAGGTCTGCTTTCTCACACAGACCTTTACCCTCACACCCTGAAGGCTGGCAGGAAGGACTTCCTTGCAGGCCTCTCATTTCACAGGGTGGGTGGGAGGTGGCTGTGTTGCAGTGGTCCTTGTCAGACATTTGGGCAACCATCACTGAATGGTGGCTGCCACCTCCCTGTCACTGCCAACTGCTCTGCCTAAAGCTTTGTCTTGATGGGAGTCCGGCTTTTATGTGGTGTGATGAGTCTGGACCTAAAGGCAGAAATTTCTTCCAGTACAAGAGAGACATGGATCTCCTGGAGGAGGTCCAGTGGAGGGCAACAAAGATAATTTAGGGACTGAAGCATCTCTCTTATGAGGAAAGGCTGAGGGAGCTGGGCCTGTTTGGCCTCAAGTAGAGATGACTGAGAGGGGACCTCATCGATGTCTACAAGCATCTGAAGGGAGGATATCAAGAAGATGGAGCCAGCCTCTTCTCAGTGGTGCCAACTACTAGGACATGAGGCAAAGGGCAGAAACTCGTGCACAGGAAGTTACACCAGAACATGAGGAAGAGTTTTATTGTATATGTCAACATGCACTGGAGCAGACTTCCCAGAGAGGTTGTGCAGTCTGCCTTACTGGGATATTCAAGAGCTGCCTGGATGCAATCCTGTGCAATGTGTTCTAGGATGACCCTGCTCAAGCAGGGAGGTTGGACCAGATGACCCACTGTGGTCCCTTCCAACCTGACCCATTGTGTGATTCTGTGATTCTGAAATGCAGAGCCACAGGAGTGATGAACAGATTTGAACATCTGAGATGAGCAAGGGCCGAAAGCTGGAGTTGTTCAGCCTGGAGAAAGCTTTGGCAGGGGGAGGGAGGGTCTTAATCCCTCTACCTAAATACCTCATGAGTGGAGTGAAGAGGATTGGAGCCAGGCTCTTTTCAGCAATACCACCTGACAGGGATTGACTCAAAGGGCACAAACTGAAATGCAAGAAACTCCATTTAATCATAAGAAAATATGCCTTTAGTGTGCAAGTGGTCGAACACTGGAGCAGATTGTCCTGAACAACCACAGCATCTCCATCAGTGGAGGCATTAAAAACCCTCCCCAAGCACTTGCTGTAGCTATCCCAGCCCTGAGCAGAGGGCTGGACCGGACCCTCTCCAGAGGTGCCTGCCTGCCAGCCTTTCTCATTCTGCAGAACTTCAGTCCTACAAGGCTGGACATGAACAGAGCCAGAGTCCTCTCATAACAGTCATCCTATGCAGTATATAATATGATCCTGTTAAATAGGTTCTATACCTCCAGATCACACCATAGTCACAACATAAAATGCTTATTTTCATATACGTGTGCACATATGTATATAAACTTGGCTTTACTAAGACAAGTCTGGGTTGATGGCCACCTTCCCAGAGATTTAGGAGGCAAAAATTTTGTTATCAGAAGTATTAAAGTATGCATATCAATTGCAAATCTCAAAGTTATGAAACAAATATTAAAAACATACTAACATCTACACCCCAAAACAGAGCAGAACTAACCAATGCCCGCATATGCAAAACAGCTGAGTTGATGTAAGGCTGAGAAAAGTAATTTCCTGAAGTTTGAGCATATACATTCATAACTGAGATTACATTAATCTAAATTTGTTTTATTTTAATTCTTCTGACTTTTTTCCCCTGCCTGAAGTAAGGCGAGATTTAAGTGCCAAAGACCACGTTGCACCATGTGTTTTGAAGAAGTTCCCAGTGGAATCACTTGTTCTCAGAGTGATTGCAATTTGCTGTGGCATGTGCCTGGATTGCAACATTCACTGATGGGCCTTGTAAAACTCCCCTCAGTACTTGTGTTAGCAAAGAGAGATAGAAGGTCATGACTGTTCCGCTGTAGTCTGTGCAAGACCACTGGAAGAGCAGAACGGAGCTGTTTGCTGTGTTTGAAGCCTTCCTGGAAGGAAAGTCTTTCATAGGGAACAAGGTTTCTCCATAATTTGGCTTCTAGTCCTGAAAACGAGAGCAAGTCTTAGGCTCGGCAGTACACTGCAGAGCTTAACAAAGCTCTGGAAAAGCCAGGAATCTGACCCTGCAAGCCTTCAGATGCAGCGTGTATCTGGGTCAAGCCTAAAGGCATAAACTGCAGTTGTTCCAGACATCCTATTTCCTCCCTTACTGTAGTGTGTGATGGAATAGTATAGTAAATAGTGCTGTACATGTACAAAACTGACTTATAAAGTTCACGTTTTTCAAAGCACGAGTCCATCCTTATTTAGGCTTCTGGTAAGCGAGCTAATTTTCAGAGGTGCTGAGTACTCCTAATATCAGTTGAGCTGAATGGACATTCCAGCTGTTAATTTCTTTTGATTTATGATCATCTCCCACAATCTCTACATGTATATTGACCCTGGGATCTATAATGTCCTTTTCCATGAACTTTCAGATAGAAATGTTTTTCTTAGATGCTTTGAAATGCCCCAAATGGAAAATCTCAAATAGGCCTGGAGAAGGCTCTAGAATGACATGACTTTTGAAATAAAAATAATACATTAATTTATACATATTAAGTATTTAAAATTTTCTGTTGTTACTTATGCACACTTGAAATATACTATTCACCTTTATAAACAGAGGATATGCCATATCATTATAAGCTAAACTAATTAGGGATTTCTGTCAGGAGTTGATGATACTAGAGTCTTATTTCCTTAAGAACTACTTTACCTCCAGGCTTGCCAACACTTTTAAACCTTAGTGATGTCACCCAGAAAGAAAATGATGAAGTTTAAAACGCTAGACTAATCTGAACTGCTGTGGTGATGTTATTTTAAATACTCAAATCTTATTTTTACACACATGGTTATTGTCATTTGGGTCCGTATGACTCATTAAGTCTGGAAAGATAAATGGATCCAATATGGGACTGCATCCAATCTGAGGGCAGTCGTTTTCCACATTTCAGAGCCATTTGATGTGCATTCAGACTTCACCTGCATGCTGTCTGTTCATTCATTTCTCGTAGGGCTGCTTCTTGTAATCCAAATGTCTGTGCAAATGTAAGCATCTCTTTTTGCCAAACAAAAATTACTTACTTCTCTGCCAAAGAAATACTACCTTTGTCCATCTTCAGCTATGAAATTTACCTCTTCCTTCTCCCTTACACTAGTGTTAAGTGAAGCAACTTCCAAATTTTGCTCAGAGCAAGAAACAAAACAATGTTTAGAAAGAAGTGTTATTCATTGTTAAGTCAAGGTTGTCATTTAAAAGACAAAAATGTTTCCACATGATTATGTTTCATTTTACATTGTTTCAACAAATATGGGCCAAGTTTATCTATTTTATGCTTCAACGGTTCAAGCATTTACATGCATAACTTTAAATTCATTGTTCTGCACATTTAAGGGTTTAATTTCATTGCAGTAAAAGGCCTATTGATATGTGTAACTTTAGCTGATGTACCAGGATAATTATGATTAATTTTAAATTATCTCGTTTGAAACACTGTTCTCAGTTCATCACTGGCCAAATTATTGTTTGGTTTTATTCAAAAAAAGTAGGTGTGGTATTGAAACGAAAATATTTAATTCAGTCCTTA
The DNA here is from genome assembly GCF_003031625.1 of Empidonax traillii. NCBI lineage: Eukaryota > Metazoa > Chordata > Aves > Passeriformes > Tyrannidae > Empidonax > Empidonax traillii. The sequence goes on along the minus strand of NW_020955425.1, from coordinate 557,972 downwards.
TTTCCCTTATTTTTCTTCCTACTAGACAAGAATCACACCTCTTTATCCTGAAGACTAATCATGGAAACATATAGAAGACTAAAACAACAGATAAGTATGAAAACTGAAAAGCCTAATAAAACTGTATGAAGAACATGAATCATGCTTTATTACACATTAAAATAAGCTCATTTTAATGACAAATGGTATATTCTTAGCATAACTTTAACAGAACATGAACCAGTGATGAAGTTTCTACCCAAGCAAATCATAGTCCTTCCTCACTGTGTGACCAGAAATACTCCCTGATTTGACTAAAATGTTAGATCCATGTCCTTCAATTCAAATCATGGGATCATCTCATCACACATGCCTGGGCACAGTTTCATTCTGTGGCAGGAAAAATTTTCAGTTTGGTCACATGAAACACACATGTCCTGACATATAAGGAGGGAATGTCCAGTTGTCTTGTCCTCCAGGATAGGTGTGCTTGCTCACAAAACACTTTCCCAGTCTCTTTTTTTTTTTTTTTTTCCAATTCAAAAACTCTAGAGAGCTGGTTAACCCCTGTATTTTAATTCTAGTGACCTTAGAAGGTACTGCTGTGACTCATAAGACCATATGGAGGCCTAACACAGAGATGTCCTTGACTAGAAAAAAACATACACAGGTATTAATTACAAACCTATAAAACAAAGTCTAAATTTCTAACTGAAATTTCAAGTCAATCTGTCAAGCTGAAAAATAATTATTTAAATAGTCCTTCATGACAGTATTCATCTAAGCAAGAACTCATCTTATTGAAAATAATCCATTTTAAGGAAAATAACAGTATTCATTTAAAAGTGGTCAAGCAATGATGGAAAAGATTCTAACCAGCTCTGAGTGGAAATCACTTTGTCCTTTGCTCTAAACAAGGTTGTGTCACCTTGTACACCTATAGGTAAAAATTATAATTTTTTGCCTTAATAGAAATAACCTACTGAGTTCCAAAGTTTGCTGGTGTGTCAGGTCCTATAGCAGTAAGAGAGAGAAAAGTAGAGAAAGCAGAATTAGATGGGGAAATATAGGCACACCCTACAGAAACCATGGGACTCAAACTGCCTGATTTTACATTGTAAATACCTAGTTTAAATCTGTTTATGTAGTATCTTTTTATAGTTAATGGACAAAACCAGAATACCTACTTTGTAAGTTTATCTTAGAATTATCCCATCTATCTGGAGGTAGATATCCGAATTGCAGATGTGTCAGATGAAAGGTAAGAACCTTTCTCCATTACGTTTTGGGTTTTTTTCTGTACTGAGAGAGGCCCCAGCTTACATACAATTGTAATCATTACCTCTTTTCCCCCTGTTTTTTGTGTATCCATCACATCCTAAGAATGGATGAGGACCTTATTGTGGGGTTTGCAATAGCAGATATTTATTGACCCAAGTATTCTGGATCTAAGAAATGTTACTTTTCTTGTTTAGTCAACCAGAAAATTACTTATTGGAGGTGTGTTGCTATAGCAAGCAGACCTTGATCTGTTTATAGAAGGTGCTCAGAATGATGCATACTGTTTGAAGAAAAAAGTTGAATGAGTATACAGATTGTGAGCTGGCTTGAAATGAACAGTAGCGACACTTTTTTAATGTGCGTGATACATTCATCCACTGCAGTAAGTTACTGCAAAATATCCTCCGATTATGACTCAGACACTGGCAAAAAAAAAAATAAAATTAAAAAACACCAAACATATGGAGACTTTTCTGACATTTTCAGATTAAAGTTGCTGCATCAAAAGTGTTATAGTAGCCATATTAACTCTGCCTTCCTTTACCGCATATTTCAACAAATTTTTCAGACCCATCAGTACAGTCTCAGAAAAACAAATGTCCAGAAAAGCAGAATATGGAAAAAAGCTATCAAACAAACTGTCCAGGTTGGTAAGAAAGAAGGCAACATTTGAGATTGAATGTTACATACAGTGACCTTATAAGTGCCATGTGATGGTATTATTGTTATTGTTGTTATTTTTGCTTATATTATTGTTGTTGTTATTATCAACCAAAAGTACTTTGACAGTCTTGATGCTGCACTTTTCCTTCTAGAGTATCAATGGTTAGAAATGTAATATCTGTAAGGTAAAAAATGGTGAACAGTACCTTTCTATCACAGTTTGTACACATGGATACATATACTGTACATATACCTGTATACACTGACACAACCATTAAAAAAATATATCTATCTTCCATATAAAATATGTATATGTCTATCTGTGTATTGTTCTACTGAAGCTTCATTCCTTTGATATTGAGGAACAGATGTCTCAGACATTTGTGCAGGTACTTTTTATCCTAGAGTATCCTCAAGTACTATTTATCCTAGAATACTATCCATATAGTTCAGAAATGCCACTTATTCTTCTCCTCAAACATCTTTAAACAGCTGTAATTCCCTTTGATTTTCTGTTCCCATTTCTCCTCTTTGAGGAGTTATCTCTGAACAACCACCGTGTTTAACGGTTTTATTTTTGCCATTTTTTACCTCCCTGTTTTTTGCTATTAGCAATTGTGTTACTAATACAACACATCCATAATTCTATTATCCAGCAATACTAAGACAACATTCCATGCTCAGAAAGCATCACAGATGTCCCTTATAGTTAATTAGGAATCTTCAGTAGTTAACTTCTGCTTTAAGACAGAGCAATCTAAACCAATAGACTTATCCTCTTTCAGAAAACCGTCTAGATGGGATTTCAAAGAACAGAACTGTTTATAGTGCTGTCTTCAGAGAGATCATTCCATGCAGACTCAGTTTCTTTTCTATCAAATACTGTGTACCAATCTGCTGAATGCCATTGTCACCAAGGATGGTCATTTGTGTACTTCAAACCCAGCTTTAATCTTCCAGCGGACTCACTGAATTTCTGTCACTGGGACTGGCATAACAGTCCTCTAGATCAGATAGAAGGTCTCTGTCCTCTGCCATTGATAGAATGGGATTGGGAACCAACAGCAACAGAAGAACAATTATGGAAACACTGAGTGGTGTTTGTAGCCCAGTCCCCTAAGAAAGTAGGGCTTAGGTGAGCATATTGTGCATATGTATGCATGTCTCAGTCCTCCCTCAGTAAGTGGTCACTGACTTCAGACACGTTTGGTAGAGGTTCATATTTTGTGAGAATATGCACCTGGGTTGAGGAAAGAAACACCCTGAAGGTGACATTCAGCTTTCCCATCTCTGGACAGCCCATTAGCTCTCTGAAATCCATGGCATTTATTGACTGCAGGCTCAATTTGGTTGCAGAGTGGGAACACCTGGCCACCCAGTTTTGGTCCGGTGAGGCAGTGGTCTTCCGTAGGTCTTTTACCGTATCCTCTACCTCCATATGCATGTAGAAGACACCTTGAGGTATGTTAGATGACATTAATAACCTTTCTAGGGGAGATAAAGAAACATCAATTCTAAATGCCTTATCCATGAGTATTCTGATGTTCAGGTTCCACAAGACAGTGGGGTATCAACATCATAGCTAAGATTTCTCGCTTTTAATTATGCTTTCATGTTGCTTTCATCTGGGATAGAGTTAACTTTCTTCTTAGTAGCTGGTACAGTGCTGCGTTTTGAAGTTGGTATAAGAATGATATTGATAACACACTGATGTTCCAATTGTTACTAAGAAGTGCTTACTCTGAATCAAGAACTTTTTGGTTTCCCATGCTCTGCTAGCCAGCAGGTGCACAAGAAGCCAGAAGGTCAGCACAGCTGACCCAAACTGGCCATACCACAGAACATCATGCCCAGTAGTGGAGTTTGCCAGGAGGGGCCAACCGCTGCTTGGGGACTGTCTGGGCAATAATCATTGTGTGGTTAGCAATTATATTGAGCACTGCTTGTTTGTCTTGGGCTTTATTTCTCTCTCTGTCTCTCTCTCTCCCCTTTTTTTCATTACAAATATTGTTATTATCATAATTAATATATTTTATTTTGTTTCAGTTACTAAACTGTTCTTACCTCAGCCCATGAGGTTGAAATTTTTCCAATTCTTCTCACCACCAAGGCGCATGGGAGTGAGTTGGCGGCTGCATGGTGCTTAGCTGCCAGCTGGAGTTTAACCATGATACATGCAGGTATGAATATTCCTGAAGGCTTCCCAACTTTGAGTGATAGCATTTGTAAAATGGCTACCACCTGCATGGGTTATCTGATGTCTAACAAGAACTTGAGCTTATGTCACAATCCAAAGGAAAGTTCAATCACCTACGGAACTCAAATTCATTATAAACCAAGCTTCACTGGTGAATTTGGAAGTATTGTTATGTTGCTGGTATTCTAAAACCCAAAGATATTAGATGGGATTATCTGCCTACGCCCATCTGTGGTTATGCATAGAAATACCTCCACAGGGTCAGAAATGTGGGCTGTGTAGAGGCTGTGTGAGAACCAAACATTGCTTACAAGTGGAAGCAGGGTGAGCTGTAAGCAGAAGGCACATGAATGAGCGGGTTTAGAAAGGACAAGCAGGTCTATAGCAATTTGAGACTCCTGAGTTTTATATGCAAGGAGCCTCATTTAAAACACAATACAAACACTGCCCTCAGAAATGAAGAAACGTATTTAAGGCAAGGTATTGGTTCTTCATTTACTTCCATGCAATTCTGAGGCCAGGATTTGTTATTTCTGCTGCTAGAGTGGCCAAGTTCCCCAGGACACAGACTTGCCTCTTCCATACACCTTTACTGTAGCTGTGAGTGACATCAGAAGACATAAAATAAACAGAATTAGAGCATGCCCCCAAACACTGTCCAGAAACCATCTGTATTGTCTAACTGGTAGCAATTTCAGGCATAGTCCTGTGCCAACTAATAAAATCCCAGACATTGCCCCAGCACAATGCCAGGGACAGCAAGACTATGCCCAATAAGTAGTCTAAACTGTGTATTGGGTTTGCAGGGCAAGCTTTTGGTAGCAGGGGGCTACAGGGGCAGCTTCTATGAGAAAGAAGCTGCAAGAAGCTTCCCCCATATCAGCCAGAGACAATGCCAGATGGCTGCAGGACAGGCCTGCTGCTGGCCAAGGCCCATCCCAGCAGTGACAGTGGTAGTGCCTCTGTAATAACAGATTAAAGAAGGGGAAAAAATCTGCACCATTGCAGTGAAAGAGAAGAGTGAAAATATGTGAGATTAACAGCTCTGCAGACACCAAAGTCAGTGGAGAAGGAGGGGCAGGGGGTGCTTCAAGCACCGGAGCAGAGATTCCATTCCCCTGCAGCCCGTGGTGCAGACCATGGTGAGGCAGCTGTGCCCCCGCAGCCCATGGGGACCCATGGTGGAGCACGTATTTCCCAGCAACCAGTGAAGGACCCCATCCAGAGCAGGTGGATGTTCCCAAAAGAGGCTGTGACCCTGTGGCAGGCCTGTACTGGAGCAGGCTCCTGGCAGGACCTGTGGCCCCATGAGGATCCATACTGGAGCAGTCTGTTCCTGAAGGACTGCACCCCATGGAAGGGATCCACATAGGAGCAGTGCATGAAGAAGTGTACCCTGTGGAAAGGACTTAACATTGGAGAAGTTTGTGGAGGACTGTCTCCCGTGGGAGGGACACCATGCTGGAGCAGGGGAAGTGTAAGTCATCCCACCGAGGATGTGTGATGACAACATGTGATGAACTGACCACAACCCCCATTAACCATTCCCCCGCGCCACTGGCAGGGAAGAGATAGAGAAATCAAGAATGAAGTTTAGCCCTAGAAGAACAGAGGGGTGAGGGGAAGGTGATTTAAGATTTGGGTTTATTTCTCATTACCCTGTTCTGATTTGATTGACAATAAATTTATAATCCCAATTTAAGTCAGTTTTTCCCATGAGGGTAATTGGTGAGTAATCTCCCTCTGCCCTTATCTCAACCCATGAGCCTTTCCTTATGTTTTCTCTGCCCTGCCCAGGTGAGGAGGGAAATGACAGAACAGCTTTGGTGGGCACCTGGTGCCCAGCCAGGGTCAACCCACCACACAGGACCACCCTGTTTTGTGGAAAGAACAGCATCAGCATCATGCTTCTTCCCTTGGGTCCATGGAAGGCACCCTGACTTGATTTATTTACTAGTATAGATATGGACATGCTTCAGGATGGCTCACAACACGTCAAGTGAGAATTTTTACTGAATAGGTCTACTGCAAGCAGGCTCAACAAGTCAATATTCAAATGAATATTACAAGGCTCATCTATTTCTAGGAGTTATGGGTGAAGATTGCATAGAGATGGCCAGTTCACGCACTGCGATCTTGACATTTCTGGAAGTATAAGACTTATTGCATCTGCAGAAAACTTACTGTACATCTGCATCTGTAATGTGGGCAAATAGACTGTGTAACAACTGCAGATAAGTGCAGGTACTGATGCACGTATGGTATCCATTTGTCCAGAACTGGCAGCGTGGGTGAAGCAATTGTCATGGCTCCAGATGGACAGCCAGGCATGCATGTTTTTAACCATGTTTTTCTTTTTTCTGACAGTAGAAATTTTAAGGTGGAAAAAGGGGTCTTTTCTGTGGAAATATGAAGATACACTCAGATTTCTTTGTTATACCTAAGAATTCAAGATTTTCAATTGCTTCTGAGTTAATGGTTTCAGCTCCTATACTATATAAGACTTCTCATTTCACAACAGTTTTTCATTTATCTTTTAAGAGTCTCCCGAATTTATGTGCAAAATGAATCTTACAGGTAATCAGGTACTTGATGAATTCTTAGCTTGCTGTTCGTGTTGATCGTGAAACTAGCTATGCTCTAAGGTTACTTTTAATTCAGACTGAAAATCAGTATTCTCAGATGAATTATGTATTGGCTTATGAAGTGTTGTGTCTTCACTAATGCAAGTACATCTTATTTTGTGAGCACTGCAAAAAGATTATATTGTTAATATACATAAAATTTTATTTCAGCCAAGTATGTTCTCAAGGGGAGTTCTAGAAGGCAAAGGGTCCTTGTTACTTGGAACACCATTAACAGTATTTTGTGACCTTTCTAGTGGATAATTAGAAAAATGCCTTGTTAAGGTTTATGTGCCATCCATAGCTTTATTGAAACAAAGGACCTGTGTGAGATGCTGTTTCAAAGATTCTGTACAGATCAAGAATTGTTGTCTTTGACATAACCCTTATCAAGAACATCATACCAGAAATGAAGAATTGGCAATAAAATATCCCCTGTACTGGATTTGGGAAGTAACCAAACTGATTACAAAGAAAGATTGTAAATTGATTTAAAATGTGAAAGGGTTGTATTAAACTTGAAGACTGCTGTACTTGTTCCATATCTTTAAAAGTGACTGGTTGAAGACTGACTTGCCCATAGTCTGAAACAGACTTTTTATCATCTGTCTGCTGGACGAAACAATACAGGCATGTTTCATTTATTTAGAATATGGCCAAGGGCCAAAGAAAGATTAAAAATGAAAGCAAGAATCAGTGCAATGGTTGTTCCTGTAAGAGTTAGGCATTTGGACTGCAATATCAGCAAATCCACCCACAAAAGATATATTCCTACAACATAGGATTTGCATTTTGTATTCTGGCAAAGCAGTTGGTATGGTAAGGACAGGCCTACCCACTACTCCAGCAGTTGAATTTGGAATGTATTTGGCATTTACAAGAGTAAACAAAAGCGACTGACATACTTAAATAAGTTGTTTTGTGAGCAGCAGAACTAATGAATGCAAACAAATTCTGAAAGGAACAAATTGTTCTTTATGGATTTCTATCTTTGCTCTTCAGTCTCCCTCATCATAATCCCAGCTTCCCTGCCCAGGTCCTTGGCACCATTTGAACCAGATGAGACTCATCATATGCTGCAGCTTACCCAGAGCTGAGGTGTGCTGTTGGCCTCCTGGCCACAGCCAGCCAGACCCTGCAATAGCTGAGCTCATCGCATCTCTGTCTCAGTCAGGGTGAGTTGTCTGAGGACTTCTGTCCTTCAGAAGACCTTCATTGTTTTATAGATGCCTAAGGTGGGATCAAGCCTGCCTAACTGAGGGACATAACTTGAGCTTAAATTCAAGAAAGCCAGGAAACCAGCCTTATTCCAGTGTTTCTGCCCTACCAAAAGCAACAAATGATCATCTCTGCCTTACTGAGACTAGACATCTAATTTTTGCAGACAAGGTCTGCTGTCAGAGAGATCCAAAATTATTCACCTGTTTCCACTGACTGTAGAGGGAAACTGCTCTAGGAGGACTTACTCAACAGTTTCCTGAAATGCTCAAATTAAGAACCTAAGATAAGACTCCAACTTGAGCCTTTTTCTATCTAATTTGATTGAAACTGGCCATCAAGGTCAGGAGAGAATGACAGAGAGATTGCTCCGTTGTGGGAATTATGGGAGGAAAAATAGTGATTAGAAAATATGTATTTAATATAGTGATTTATCTGCTTTAATATTGCTCTAGATAATCTAGAAAAATACTGTGAAGAGTACAGTAAATTTTCATTTAGTTTCATTAAAACCTTTTTTTTAATAGTTGAATACAAGTCCAAATCTTGTGTCTACCTGGAACAATTTAATTCAAGAAATGTAGAGGAGTTCAATCTAAGATTTCAATTCAGGTAAAGGAACTGATTTCCACTTTATCCATTATTAGTGAGTTTAACAGAAGACTAAAACTTTTTGAACACAAACTTGTAGAAAAGCCATGCATTACCAGATGAACTCAGGTTTACTAATATACATGTGTCTTCTGAAACCCAAACTGGTGGTTGATGTGATTCCTTAACCTTTCTCTAAAATATGTTTTTAATTATTCCTTAACCCTCCGGTTGAGCAGAGATCCACTCTTTTATGATTTAATCCCCTTCAACTGTTGTGGAACATGTACAGCTCATTGCAGCAAGAGAGCAAGAGAACTGTTAGTTCAAAAAGATAGTAACAAAACTAAGTCAGTTTGAATAAAAGAAGAAACCAGCTGAACCTGTATTGAAAAACTTGACTGATTTCAAGCTGAAATTTTTGTCACATTTGGATAGCAAAGAACACATTCTGAAACTAAGTTTTGTGCCTTCTCGCTCTCTTGGGATGAAGGTGGAGTGAGGAGATACTCTGATAGCACTTCTGCTGTGTTAGCTCAACCACACATATGACTGTAAAGTGGATGAAATCTCATAGGAAGCCTGTTTCCAGCTCCCTTGCACAACTGCAGAAGTGAGCTGTTTGGGAGTAAGAATACCTAGTTTTTTTCAGTGAATGTCTGAAGACTTTACTATAAGACCCTGAAATTCACAGTATGGAATATCTGTTTGTCCACCCATGCTCTTTCTTTTTTTTTTTTTTTTTTTTTTTTTTTTTTTTTTTTTTTTTTTTTTTTTTTTCCAATTAAGTGCCAGTTTGGCCAGGATATGCATTAATGAAAAGTGCTAAGGAACCTCTAATCACCTGGGTTGCCTTTGTCTCAGAGACAGTACCCACAGGAGTGCTCTATCTTCTTCTATAAGCAGTGACATTGGCGTAAGGAAAAGCAGGTCTCCTTGCTATCAGCAACCAACATGCCTTCAGAGGGCAAGCGAGTGAGTTCCTTTGGCTTCTTCAATTCACAGGCACTGAGGCCTTGCTGCTTCTCTTCCCCAATGTGCAGATACACTCAGAGTCTTCTATGGTCTGGCTCTAGACCCATCTGCAGTCACATTTTTCTTCACAGAGGTGAAATAAAATTTTACAAGTCAGTTTTGCTTAAGCAGCAGAATGCTTGGGGAACCATCCTGAACTCAGAGAGAGGTATTTCCACTGAGGTACTAAAAACACTAAAGAACTAAAACTATTATCTAAATATTTCTGAAAAAGAAGAAAACCTAAGTAATACGGAACCCCGCTGGTTTTATTTGTGCAATATATAATTTGCAAATCATATAGAACACATCTAGGACAGTATCAGTCCTTAGGGAGGATATCTTTGTTCTGCCTTGCAGGATTTCCACATTCAGTGTACTTAAAAGTTGAGCAGTAAACAAAAGCTAACACCTTTTTTTTTTTTTATTAAACTAAGAATTCTATGCTCTACTCTTCAGTGATTTAATGTGGAAATTCTGAGGGACAGAAAGCAGAAAAAGGAAAAAGCAATTGGAAATAAAACCACAAGAAATAAGGAAAATTTTGGCAAAGAGGATGAAAAGATACAGAAAGAAACAGAAAAGTGAAATTTGTCAAGTGAGAGAGAAAGAAGGAGTAATTGCAGAGAACACTAGGGACTTCCCACCCATAGGACCATATTAGCGGTCAGAAGGAAGCTGCTGTATCCAGCAGAGACCCAAATTTGTCAGAGACCTTGGGGCTGTCTTGCCAGAAACCAGACCCAACTTCCAGATGCCAATCAAAACGGGTAGAGATGAAGAAAGCTTTTTACCTTAAATAAAAAGCTTTGCCTCAAATAAAAACTTTCACAGGACTTTCCCCCTTCTCTTCTACTGCATGAAAAATAGAAAACTTTAGCAGTGGCTGTTAATCTCTCTGTTCGGACTTGGTCATAATGCATCTTAGACAGCCAAAGGGGGATAGAAACGCAATGACCTTTATTTGTTGTTGCATTTTGGTTTTCAGTTTTTATTAAAAGAAAAAAAAATCCCTTTAGCTTAGGTCTCTACCTAGGTTTTTCCTTGTAACCTAGATATAAAACAGTTTGGCTCCATCTTAACTGGCCAGCCAAACTGTATTACAAGGTCAGGCCATAAACAAATTTAACAACTGTTGTTAATTAAATAGTTATTGTAGTATAGGTGGGGTCAAACAAAGGGTATGTGTGGGAGGGGAGGGAAAGAGAGGACCTAAGTGGCAAAAAGTGGGGGAATCTTGGCTCCTGACTTAGAAGGCGTGAACAAGTAAAAACTCTGTGGAAAAGACCTCTGGGACATAGCAATAACAGTTAGCATTTCAATTTTTGGTGCAAATATTAAGCAATTAATTGCAAAAAACCCAGCTTGTTCTCTCATGTACACTCTCTTATATTGTGAAACCATCTTGGTAAGTAAGACTTTGCTTTCCTCAAGCAGAAATCCTGTACCTACCTCTATCAGTGGTATCACTTCAGCAATGTATTAATGCCTCCCCATGCCAGGATGTTGTCCAAATTCCAGCTTGTTGAAAGAGTTGTTGCAGAATGGGAATTCCACTTGGAGATTTATAGAAGAGCAAAAAGGAAAAAAAAAAAAAAAGAGGATTACATTTAATTTTAATACTCAGAAATATGCTTTTCTTGTCATGAAAGTGGAACCCCCGCCTGCATGTCTGCAGCCTGCCTTGCATACTGATTTTGTGTGTGACTAGCTAAAAACAGTGCCTGTGATATGATATGATCTGATTTTGACTCTACAGAGGAAGGCAGGAGAAGCAAAATTTATGTTTCAGGTCTGTAAGGCATTTTAAAGTTAATCGAGTCCTTTGGGCCTGATATAATTTGCGTAAGATTGCTGTTGATGATTGGAATAGCTATTTAAGATTTTTGTTAATAGTCTGTTACATGGACCCAGTGGAAAGATTCCAATAGCAGTCTGTTAGTTTTTCCCTGTCACATTCAGGTTACAGACCCTTCACAGATGTTGTAAATAGACATCAATACTAAAAGGGAATATTACACAAATTAAAATCATAAGTGTGCTCAAACTGCCAACACAGACATTTTGTTAAAAACATCTGTCACGTAAAAGCAAACATTTAAGGCCATTATATTTATAACAATTGTTTTCATTTTTAATATGTACTACATGTTTTTCTTTTCTTCTGTTATTATTGACTTGAATACTTTTTCTTGGACTTTAATGCTTATTTTTTCCAACATTACTTATGTTCTTGACCATATAAATAATAGTATGGACTTATAATGAATAGAAATAAATCTCAGTGGTTGGAAATCTAGTGGATATTTGCACAATGAATTAGTCAACTGAGAATCCAATACCGTGTTCTCAAAAAAAAAAAAAGTTATCAAATATTACAAACACAAATATTAAACTGGATGTCTGTTCAACTACATCCAGTTATTTAGTTCTGTTTTGAAATTAATTTCTCAGGTGAAAAGGATAAATGACATAAAACTATCCTATTCTGGGCCTTTTTAGTGCATTACTGCTGATGCAGCTGTTCTAATTGTACAAGTATTAACTATAACACTGTGCAATAGAGCCTGCCAAAGCTGGACAACTCTGTGGTGCTTTCGTCCTAGCACACCTAGTACTGGTATTATCCATACTTCCCTCCTCCTTTTCCACTGCTGCCTGCAGTGTCTGGGTACAGCCTCTGTGAAATCTCTTAGCCCAATCTGCTCTAGGCTTGACTCACCAGTGTTGACCTCTTAGGCTGCTTCTACTACAAAAGAAAAGAGGGTTACAAACCATCAGTGCCCTCATTTACCCTGATTACGGCTCTTCTCTCTTAGGTTTGCTTTGAGGAGAGCTATTTAGAGCTAAGGCAGGAAAGGAGCTAACAGTGTAAAAGCGGGGTGAGACCTCGTGCCCAGTCTTAGCCTTGTCTCCTTCCATCAGTAGCAGCCCACCTTCATGCTTTCTAACACTGCAAGCTTGTCATAAGAGTATGTAAATGCAAAAAGTTGTCACAATGGAAGGCTTTGCTGCTCATGGTACAATAGCCTTGGTCTGGTTAAAATCAATACTTGCTATTTTCTTTATTACCTGTGTTCTGTAAACCACTTAAATCTTTAAGTTCACACTTAGTTTTTCCTTAAGTCAGTGAGATGTTTCTTGATATAAGGCATCCATATAATTAGACATAGTTGAAGAACTGTTGCAATCTCTTGAGACACTGTTTTTTGCATGGCACAGGGGGTGTGCTGAGCCTTTACAAATGTAAATAGAGACACAGCCCATGATGTGGTGAATTGTTAAACCAACTCAGACTCCCAAAGAAAAGCCATGAAAAATGTAAATACTGGCTTCTGGTTCCACTCAGAAATTGAGCAGATCTCATGCAGAAAATATGAAGATGTTCTGTTGTGTAGGACTGAATAAGCCAGGCCCGTAGCATCATAGAAAGTCAGTTGGAAGAGATGTCTACAGATTGCCCAGTTATCCAGTCTAACCTCCCTCCTGAAACAGGACTGTCAGCAGTGCTAGAGCAGCCATTAGTCTAAAAGAATACTGTGACTTTTTTTTCATTGCTATGTGTCGTATTGTATCATTACCCTTTAAAAGTGTTATGTACAGCTTCTTCAGAATTATCCTGCCTGTCAGGGTCAGGCCCAGGTGACTCAATAAAGGCACTATGTGTTAAAAAGTGCCATTATTAATAAAGCCAAAACCAGAATTCATTTGGCTTCACTGAGTTGCTGAAGCACACTCAAGAGTCAGACAGTAAAGGGTTTCCCTATAGCATCCCACTGCTGCTGCTGCTGCTGCATCAAGGTTCTTGTTTACTGTTAAATCCTATCATAACTCTCTGCCAGCCTATGCAGATGACTCTTTATGGAACTAGGGAATCTCAACTAGATACCTTTATTTAGGCACCTGAATGAACTCTGCTGACAGTAGTAAATAGATTTCAGCTGATTGTAACAGGAGCTTACACAACATGCTCACCTGCATATAGACACCTAGAGGATCCAGATCCTACCTTGAATGGCAAAGTAGGAGATTTCTGGAAGAAAAGTTTTGAACGCTGTTTTGAAGAACAGTATGTTCATTACCCATCTTTATTGTGGAGATACATATCCCATATCTCTAATGTTTCAAATGAAATAATGAGGAAGCCATCCTATATGAACTTGGCCTCTCAGTCTATGCAGTAAGCCAGCCTTATGCACCTAAAACATCAGAATTTAAGCTTCTCTCACATATTCTTCAGGGTTTCTACACTGTCTAACTAACACTTAACTGTATAATAATTGTAATTCTTTTATTTGGGTATTTAATAATATCTGTTCAATTGTATTATGTTATTTTTCATTTAACAGAAGATACCTGAGAGAAACAATCAGAAACGATAGTGAACATGCATAAAAAGGATGAGCTATTACAGTTTTCCCCTCAAAAAATGACATAATGTATCTTTAGGATTTTTCAGAAGGAAAATGGGAACACAATGGGTCACAAATAAAATGTTGCTGTCAGCATTGCTCCTTTCATGAACTGCAAACCAGAACTACCAGGCATTTGGACAGTGTGTAGATAAGAACCATCAGCATCAAGACACTGAATTGACACATTCCTGTAAAGCACATAACCCCTAGGTACGTGACTGCACAGGATCCTGCACTGGAAAAATATAAAATTCTTCCTATATGTTACTTGCTCTGTTTTCTGCTCATACTAATTTTTCTGAGTATCTTACTTCAGGATGCCTAATTTTCTGTGCTCTGCATTAGTTTAGGTAATCATTTCTCAGCATATGTGTGTGCCTTATTCCTTTATTTCATCTCTTTTGCTCTGTTGTATGAATTCTGGCAGCATTGCTCGTCCCTGTTCTTGTCTTTCTAATTTAATGACAAATTATGCTGCTCTCTAGAATTTATTAGGTGTGTCAGTAAAGATTTCAGAAAATGAGTTTAGGATGCATGTACATCCAAAATATTTATTTAGAGCTACAGGAAAGGAGTTTTCTGGGCAAATGAATTGGAAGGTTTGGCAGGAAACAAAATGTGAGATTTTGTTTGTTTGTTTGTTTTTTCAGAAAGAATGAAGTAATCTAAATGGAGAGGTAGATGAGGGAAAGTGTAATTGGTATAAGGATTTGGGAGGGATTTTTGCTGTAGGTAATTTAATTACATTGCAGCTTTATGTTGCTGAGACAGAGGTGAGCTACCATGAGGAAGAAACAGCATGCAAATATTAGCTGCAAATCCAGTCATACATCATCTCTTGGTAACTCCATGTGTCCTCTTGTCTTGCAGAAAAGTGATCCTTTGAAATCTCTTGCGTCCCAGCCAAAGACAGGTTGAAAAGTAACAGTCCCTTGAAACCAGAGGGGAAAGGCTGTGCTGGGCCAACAGGCTGGCAAAACACAGCTGCTAACTGTGTGCACTGACAGGCTGGGAAAACATAATATCTGGTCTTTGGCTTTTTTTCTAGGTCCTTCCAGACCTCAGAAGAAACTTTAGTTGCCTTTTCTGAGCGCTGGCTGAGATCATCTATGGATAGATTTTCACAGTACCCAGTTCATATCCTACTTCAGGCACTCCTTGACAAACATGATTTTGTAAACACTTTGTAGCATGCTGCCTTTGTGTTTGAGTGTTGCATCTATGGCTGATCTCTTCCTTTGAGCATACAGCTGCACAGGAACCTGTATTTATCCTTATATTCACTATGCTTTCAACTGTGTTCAGCTCTTACAAGTGTCTTCTATTTGTTATTTTTCTGCTGAAGCCTTTGTTTGCCTAAGTCTTTGATCTCACATATCCAAACATAAATATTCTCTGAACATTGTACTCAGATGGCCAGAGGAAGGAACAGTCTTTGCAAATATGCATTATGTCAGTATCTCAAAAATCAGGCAGAGTCATGCTCATAAACCCAAACGTTATCCTCTGTTTATGAGACAGTAAGGAGTAGGGAAGCTTCTTATCACTGCACAGAGCAGCTCTGCACGGGAGAAGGGAGGCCCCAGAGAAGGGTCAGTCCTGTACTGGTGAGGTACTGTGGTTATACGGTGGTGGTGAACCCAGAGGGCAAGAAAGTCACACAACCCTTTTCTGTTCCAGTCTCCTCCCCAGCAGAAGTCTGAGATCTCTTATAATCCCTATACCATAGCCTTGGGGTGAAAGCAGACAGTGAGTTAAGGCCAGTGAGGTGTGGGTGGGGAGAGCTGTGTCTTCTGGGTACTCTTCATCGTTGCTACTTGGGCGACTCATAGAGCCAGCAAGGTCTTTGGTCTCCCCAGCAGAACAGCTCCCACATGGAGTGAGAAGGTAGGGATTTGGCTTGTGCAACTTACTTCTGTGCTGTAAATTCTCTTGAGTGAGAGACAGAGTTGCAACACTACTTAAAAATGCCTGGACACCCTGGGAACTATGTAAATGCTGTGGCTGAGCTGTCGTTTCATAGGGGAGAATCAGAGGATGGGCTATGTCAGCCTCATGCATTCTCCTGTGGCACATTTATGCTTTCCAGTAGGGTGCCTCCTACAAAGATGACCTCCTAGTTTCTTTGGAATAAACAAAATGAATGTGACTAAAAGACCATCCCCAAAAAATGTTACCTGATTACTTCTGATATGATAATAAATTAAATTTTAACAAAAGGAATAAAGTTGAATGTGTGCATTTTTTTCATGTCCAGAAATATAAGCTGAAAGCTGTTTTGTTAAGGTTCTCTTTAAAATAGCTTATATTCTAGACCCAGTCCCTCCTCTGGCATAAATTCTCACAGATGCCTACGCAAGCATGTCTGCTTCCATAAATTTTGAATCTGTCCCTGTCATTTTAAAATATAAGTTTTAATTTTGGAACAAAAACTACACTATCTGTCTTGTCTGGAGAGATTCTAAGTTGCTGGGGTTTATATGTTTTCAACATCTATGCGTTCTTTGTATCCATTCACTGGTAAAAGAGGAAAGGGCTCAGTGACTGATCAGAAGGCAGTGTTTGCAATAAGAAGATTCTAGTAATTTCCTTTTAGTTTAAAAAACCCCTAAAATATTACTATAACTTGGTTAGCAATGACAGAACCAAAGGGCGTTAGAGAAAAGGACTCTGTTGGCCTTCAAGGCTTAGAGTTGTGGAGGGCATTCACAAGCCTATGTGCGTTTCTTCCAGGAGGATATAGAATCACAGAATCATAGGACGGTTTGGATTGGAAGCGACCTTAAGATCACCTAATCCCAAGCCCCTGCCATAGTCAGAGGCACCTTCCATAGACCAGGTTGCTCAAAGCCCCATCCAGTCTGGTCCTGAACATTTCCAGGGGTGGGGCCCTCCATTCACCCACTTCAACAGGTCCATGTCATTCCTGTGTTGGAGGCCACAGAACTAGGGGACCTATTCTCTCACACACTGTGTTTCCTAGCCATGACCCAGCATGAATGACATACTGGGCAGGACCAGTGCACTAGCCATGAGGAAACCAGTTATAAAGAGAAGGTGAACTGCGTTTTGGCTGACATTGCACAAATTTCCTAAATATGGCTGCTGCAAAAACAACTGTCAGCTACCTCACGAGTTTGCCATGCAAAGTGGATAAGAAGTTCAATCTTTATTTTTTGTCAGTGTACTGAATGAACTGTCTTTCTAGCATTACATATGGGATCCATAGGGGAGTATGTTAGGAATCTGCACTGCCTGCCCATTGTGCCTCAACTCCCCTAGAGTATAATTTAATCTCTCTTCTGCCCTTATTCACATGCTGCCATTCAGGCTTTCCCTGAGTACCTCATCAATGGAGAGTAAGTGCAGCACAGGATTTGGTCCTTTCACTTTGATTTTTACGGTTTGTTCTTGTATAAACACATTTCAAGGAGTTTTACAAAAGCTGCATAATTCAACACAGCTTTTAGCATGATGAAAAGAAGTGAAAAGAGATCAGAAAAGATCCTTTCATTCTGATTTCAAAATGAAGGAGTAAAAAGTATCCCAGACATTTGAGATGGGAAGGTCCAGAGAAGACTTCTTAGCAACCCCCTATCTATATAAACTGTAAGACAAATGAGCCAGTATGAAATGCTGTGAAAAGCCACAGTAGCTCCAGTCTGTATTTTTCAGGGTCTCAGAGATGGAAAAAAAACCCAACACTTTTTCAACATAAATCTTGTTGGTAATTTTCTCCTTAGGCTGACCTTCCAGACAAGAAACAATACTCTGGAAGAAACAACACTGGAAAACTCTGCTTTTGCTAAAAAAAAAATAAAATAAAAAGAAACTTCTAATTAATATTGCATTTGAGCCTATTTATTTAGCCACTTAAAAGTTATTTAAAATCACTTGAAAAAATTAATTACAAGTCACTGTAAGAAAATATTAAAAAGTCCACATTGTTGCTTAAATGTAACCATACCATGGTGACTGAGATGTGTTGCTGAATTTCACCTGCTTTCCAACTGCTGCCCTAGGCAGGCACTTTTCTGCCGTAGCTCTGTGTCTCATATATCAGCCCTAGGTGGATGTTTTTGGATACTTTACAGCACCCTATTCTTTCCAGAGGCTGCAGCTGACCAAGGCCATTTCTTACTTACCACCTTTTTGAGGCCCAAAACTGAAACTCATTCACCAGTGTATACTCTGTGGAAGTCAAAGGTGAAGTCAGAGAAATATGACATCCATCTGGCTGTTCTGTTGGTTTCCCACTTACCTGCTGAGATAACTCTTGGTCTGGTTTGGGAGCCCTGTGTAACTAGTTCTCACTCTGCCATGAGTATGACCTACAGAATTAGCTTGACATATATTTCACGAGCTCTGGGGGGAAAATTCTGAGTAAAAGCGGACAGATACCTGGACAGATTCCCAGATCTTTGGGAGCGGGGAAAGAGAAGATTTCTGCAAGTTTTTTCTACTCAGGAAGAGATAGAGTATGTATTGTAT
>NW_020955425.1:532033-539452 GCF_003031625.1 Empidonax traillii | reverse complement strand
TTTTTTTTTTTTTTTTTTTTTTTTTTTTTTTTTTTTTTTTTTTTTTTTTTTTTTTTTTTTTTTTTTTTTTTTTTTTTTTTTTTTTTTTGGCCTGTGATGGAAGGTAGAAAATTATACTCCTGGACTTTTTACATCTTCCAAATAACTTTCAGTTTGACTATGGGACATTCAGGTGAGTGCAGATACAAAAGATTCATTGTAAAAGGTGCAAAAGCCCATTGCAATTTGAAACATGCATGAATGAAGATCTGTACAGGAAAATTAACCACTTCACCTCTTCAAGAACATGATAACATCTTGCCTATATGAACAGGACCAAAACATACATATGTGTTTTACAATCCTCTTAACACATCTAATAGAACCTGTTTCTTTTTAAGCATATTGCCTTAATAGAATCATAGAATAAAATTTCCATACTAAGGAACTCAGTACTCTTTGGTAAGGGACATACCTTAACGGTGGCAATTTAATTGAATTATGTTTTTAAATGCTTACCTGTCCAAAACATATTACATGTCATTAACAGAGCAGCAAAAAGAAAATTAAATTTGGGTTAATTTTCATATTATAGTAATAGATGCTAATTTATAATGACATTTAAAAGCAAAGCATCTATAGCAAACCTCAGAAAGTTGTCAGTAATTGAGGTGGGTTTTTTTCTCATTATAAGGACTATATTGTGAGCTACTTTCAGGGTCAGATCTGGCTCTGATCTGGGTGGGGGCCTGCAATGTAGCTACACAAATGCTCCCATGTCATGCTGCTCCTCAGTGGTGATAATGGCAGCAGGACAGCCATATTATCTTCACTTTGGCTTCTAAGCACATTCCTGATTTCTGCCATCAAACAGTTTGACAGTTTGGGGTTGTTTTTTAATTTGTTATTATTATTATTTATTTTTCTTTTCTATTCATATTCTTCACTTTGTTTATAGAAATTGCAGATTTGATTGTCACATATTTGATTGAAAAACACTATGTGAAGACAGGTAACATTAGATTTGGGAGAGGATTTGCATGCACTTCCATAGATCTAAGACCAATTCTGCAAACTTACCTAAGATGCAAAGACATGACGGACTTAATAGCAGTCCATGACAATATTTGCAAAATAAGACCATGCACTGCACAGGCCCTTCTTTCTAGAGAAATTAGTTTTGTATTTGTAGCCTTTGCAATATCCTTAATTTTTATCTTTGGAAGAAAAACCAAAACCAAAACACGAAGTTCAGTACTTCCAGGAAATCTCTAAGGAAACTCCTAACTAAATTATGCAAACCATCAAGTTTATGGCTATGGCTGTTAAACTCAGTGCTGTCTAATTGTATTAATGCTTTAGCTTGAGCTGTAGGAGAGGGACCGAGCCATAATATAATTGGATTAAAATATAGTATGCCCCATATAGAGACCCTGGTCCTCTCCCAGGACTAGATGACAGAGGGATTTGGATGGAAGTGAACAGGCTGTCATCACTTCTTCCTATACTGAAAAACTAACCACACATAAAAGATTTTTCTCCCAGACTGACCCTATTTTTGCTTCACATCTTCATTGTGGAATCATCCAGCCTTTTGGAAAAGGCACAGCCTTCCTTCTTCTCTGATTAGGCAACAGTGACACCCTGGAGTTCAGGGAGTGTCTTTTCTGAAGCTTCACCAGCATGGTCTGGTCAAGCTCCATACCCAGTGTCGTAGTCACCAGCACTGCCCCAGCTGGAGGGCCTGTGATATGCTTCTGGCAGTGACATCAGTCAGAACTCCAAGAAAAGCTTGGAGTGCTTGAAAAGCACCTAGGCTAAAGGGAAGTTAGAGCATCATCTGAAAGTAGGAACAGATATCATCTTTTCCCATTTCTGTCAGTCTGGACCCTGGCAGAAGGTCTAACTGGATTAATAGTGTTCATTTAGCAGGCACCACCTGACTATAGTTTACACAGCATGGAACAAGCCTTCTCCCAAGCAAACTGCATCCATACCATCTTGGCTCAAGATTTCCTGCATGCCTCACGTGACACACTTTGCCCTCAGGTGCCAGCCTTATTCTGTGTAACCTTTTCAGCTCAAAGTTTCTAAAAAAGTGCTGACCAAGGCTGCAGCCCACCAGTGATGTTTTTACAACAATACTGTGAGGTCCATGTTTCGTGCCCTGGACTGTTACATAGAAGCATATTGAGAAATTTGACAAGGAAAAGTCTACTGGAATAGCTTTAGGGAATGGTATAAGATGGAGAGAGACAAAGGTGGCACAGGCTTGACTAAAACAGTGCTTGTGAATTATGTTGGACAGAGCTATTTGGAGAGGTCCAAAATAAAGCCAGGGAGAAAATAAAACAGTAGGTAGCACTAATGGAGCCTGGTCCTCCTTTCCTTATTAGCACCACAGAAATACTCAGAGGTGGCATTGCATAGCTGTGTCTGCTGCCTGCAATTAATACCTCCAGGCAAGGACAGTCTGCCTGTAAGTCACACTGGGCCAAATGTTCCACATCACAGCTGAATTTAAGCTGTGCTGCTTGTACACAGGCATGAAGAGAGTTTATACTGCCCACTGAGTGCCCTGTGCTGGCCTCCCAGCTCAGAGGAGTTCTCCAGCAGCTGGAAGATGGGTGGGAGGATACACAGCAAATTAGCATTTCCCTCAGCCGAAACTGCGATTGCAAATGGGGCAGTCAGTTATCTACCAGGGTCCCACTGGTCTGTGTTCCCCAAGGGCCAGAAGTTCTGGCTTATGTCTACCTTCTCTCTGCACATCCCCAGGATGTGCATGCCGAGAGTCCAAACCCCTCTTTCTGGCATGAGGGCTTGGCACGTGTATTTGGCTGAGCACCTTATTAGCTATTGGTGGGTTGATGACGAGGACAGTGCTGAGGTCAGAGTGATGAGCATGAAAGGATTCAGGCACTTGATGTGCAAATCCTGAGCTATAATATTCCTTGAACGTACTTTTGTGGGTTCAAGAAATCACAGCATTTATGCACTTGCTGCTAACAGCATCACTTTCTACTGTCTTCCATTTCTTTCATACATGGCTTTCTGAAAGGACTGAATAAAATTAATTATTTTAAGAGTTTTATTAAATAACTTTGGTTTATGTTAGTATATGCCTCAGGCTTGTCAACGTATTTGTCCTATTTCTGGGTATTTTAAGCTGGGTGGGCAAGGCTCTAAAAATACACATGGGAAACCACCAGATCTAGCAGAAGAGATGTGTTTTGGTGAAAAATGGTGACACTAAGCGTTATCAAAACCAGCCTAAAAGCCCTTTCAAAAATATCTGTGATTTTAGCTCAATGGTTTGAAGAAACATTTCCCATTTAAATGTTCTCTGATTCTGTAAATGAACTATGTTATTCATCTTAGGTCTGTCAGATAAAGAAAAAATGTACATATGATTTAATCCCTTAGTTGTTTTATAACCTTAGAACTCAAGCGGGAGAGTCACAAATCCATGCAGACATCTGAATGCTGACTTTTGCATTTGCATTTCTGATTTAGCTGAAAAATATATAAAAAACGTGTAGGCAAACAGCTCCCTTTTGGCTACACATCTGTACAGGCTCAAGAGCATCGTATATTTCTGCAAAGATCTGGAATAAATTGTGCTCAATGAATTGGTCCCTCGTATGCTTGTTTCAAACAGCAGAGTTGGAAGAATTCATGTATCATGGGAACATCAACAGCAAAACAATACCTTTTTGGTCCAATCTAGTGGGAGATTCCATCATAATTGTGGAAGATGGGTAGATGGAAAAATAAATAATTTGGAGAAGGTGGAAATGTACTTACAGATCAATATTAGTAACTGCAAGCTACATTCAGCTTCTCAGGCATTAGTTTTGCATTTCGAAAACTCCACAATGACTCTGAAGAAAAGTACTTTTGGTGGTTGGGATTCAGCCATCTAGAAAGGAGGTACCTACTCTGAGCCATCCATCTAGAAACCTCATTTATAGTGAGTTCTGTGCAGTTTGACAACGGAATATGTCACCATGTGAGATTGATTTTTTTTCCATTGACAAAAGGGAAAAGACATATGACTCCATTTAAAGTAGTATACTTAAGTTTTATCCAGCTAAAATTAGGAATTTACTACTAAATGTGTACTTAGTAGGCCCCTTACCCAGCCCATGAGCATAAATGGCGAACAAGTGTTCAATACTGACAACAGAATTTATTAGTGGTTTTGTTTCATCCACATGCCACTCCGAAGTCCTGTCTCAGCCCCTTTTGTTAGACAAATAATGTGTCTTATCCATTTTCTTTAATAGTAGGATATTTGTATGCCATTCTTCTCCCATGAACATAAACAGCTCTCAGCCATCACTAACTCTGAACCAACAGCAAGCCTTTCGTTTGGCTGCTTAGCTGAACATTCACCCATATAAACTGCTCACATGTTGCTATGTAGATTTCAAACCTGAAAGTTTGGTTTTCTTTCATGACTGGGATTTTGGCGAGAGCAGGTAAAAACTGTGCAAAGATTTATCATTCCTGCTGTTCACCCAGCCTAATTTTTGGCTCTGCTTCAATCTCTTTCTCTTCCTGTTTTCCCAGGAATGTTTCCCCTTCGAAAGCCAGCTTCATTAATGCGAAGTTCAAAATTATTTAGAGACTCCCTCCCACCTTCCTATCCAGCTCATATCCTCTCTAGGAGCCTTGCAGGTCTGTCCATACCAAGCCAGGCTCCTTTCCAGGCCTGTCTGGTCAGAGTCAGTTCCTCCTCCTGCCACCTGATATCCTGTGTTCAGCACAAGCTGAAGTCTCTCAGCTCTTTTAAGCTCGATTTCCTCCCTCTGGACTCCTGCTGAATTTAGGTTGCCCATAATGATTCCCAGAAGGTCCAATTATGAGTCACTTGCTCTTAACACATGAAACATCCTTCAGCACATCTGCAAAGTGAACTGTAGCTATTACAGGTGAGACCGAGCCTTTTGCAACTCCCTTCCATGCCAAATAATATGTATTTGGACTTCCAGAAAAATGTAAATCATTCTCATAGCCCAGCTTCTAAAGACACAGGACTATATTTATTTGGGGTTTTAAACTAATGAACAAATAACTAATCCCACTTATTGCTGGCTAATATTAATATTGCTGCTCTTAGGTTAGTTGTGGTAACAGTCCGATGAACACTGTATATTGGCAAAACTATCACCAAGGAAAGTAATCTCCTGTCACTTCTTCATGCCTCAAAACATTCCTCCCTATGCGAGGACAGCAGACTCCATATCTGCAAAATTAGCTTTCCCAGGGAGGGGAAACACTCTGAAGTGTTTTTGCTGGGTAGGTTTAAACCCAAATCAACTTCTCACTCCAGTTCTCCGCCCAACTACGATGGAGGAGGTGATGCAGAAGCAGAAATTCAAGGCCAGATTGGGAGAAGGTAAGTCTGTGTCTTTCATCACCCCTTTATACTGACTTTCAGTATCCACAGAATTACAAATTCCATTAGTTTACCTGACGTTGCCCCTAAGGAAAATGCAAATTACATCTCTTCCAGAGATATAGAAAATTTTAAAAAATAATTATGTTCTATGGCAGAAACTGTTCTGAGAACAAAATCGTCACTTCAGGTAATTGCATTTACTTCAGTTCCTGCCAAAATTTACTTCCTAGATTTTATGGGGAGCTCTTAATGGTTTCAGAATTTTTAAAAAACAAAGCTTCTGTGACTTATGAACCATCAGTTAATAGTTAAGAAAAGTGTATACAGCATCTGAAACAGTTAATGCAGAATGATAAAGCTGTATTTCACTCATCCAGAGAAAATACCAGCTATTTCTTTATTCCAACATCAACATATTTACCACTGGGCTGGAGGGAAGACAACACCCTAGGTATACTCTAAAGAATAAAGTTATTTTCACTTGCAGGAATTTTCATTACTTTTACCCTCACAAATACAGCACAGATGTGGATATTAGGAGAAAGCATTTGAAAAACCATAAAACTGCTACTCATTTTATCATCTACTTATAGTCTTTTTATGAGAGACTGTCTTTAGCTACGGCAGTGCATTAGTCAGCTGTGCTCAGCACTGACACATTGCAGATGAACTGGTCTGTGTGCTGCTCCTGTGGTGCTCTAAAGCTGATAAAACTCAGCAGCTGTTATTTTCACTGGCTTATGCAGCACATAGTGGGTGTTCTGGTCACTTTATAAATATCACCTTTACACTTCCAAATGCTTATAAGCACATTTGTTTCTAACAGAGTATCTCCACTTAGGTACAATGCGTATTTAGTTGGTGTTATATAAAAAGGTCGGTTCGGAGGGCAAAATGTTTCCCCAGAATGACACATATGAGAGTGAAAATATTTTTGCATTTGTATCCTAGAAACATACACCCAAGTCTGGTCAAGTGTTCACCACAGGAAGAGCCACACTGGTGGAAGAGGCTGCAAGGCCCAGCTTCTGTGCCTGGGCCTTGGCTGCAGAGTCCCAGTCCCAGAGCTGAGCCAGCAGAACCAGCCACGTGGGTTGTCTGCACCAGGCCAATGCCAAGCCACCCACGCTAATTCAGTTGTTCATAGTTTTGTGAGTGAACTGGGCTGACTCTATGCTTTCAGGAGAAAGGATGATCCCAGATGATCCTGTCAGGGGACACTGACCTGTAGTAGGAGAATGGGAAGAAGCTGGAAAGGAGCAGTAGAAAAAAGAGGTCTGCAAAATTCTGGCCACCATGGTAAAGGATTGAGCTTTCACTTGTCCCTTTCAGTCCAAGACTGATACACTATAAGGGAGCCAGGTTGAAAATAAACACAGGAAACTGATTCCTCAAGCAACCAGTGGGAATGGACTTTTTTGACAAATGACATTGGGACTGTATATGTTTAAAGAGAGAGTGGACAAGCACTCGGAGAGAGGTTACTACGAATTACTAAACAAAAGAAACTGTCATAGGCACCAAAAAATGTCTCTAGTTGAGACAGGTCAAATATAAGAGCAGGGATAAGTGAAATGCTTATTACTGCTGCCCACCTCCCCATATAGCAGCAGCAGAGCCCAGGTGTGCTTGCCCTCAGCATATAGGAATGTCCCACTTGCTTTGCTCTTATGATAGCTCCAAGGATCACACTTTCCATGGTACTTCTCCCTCCTGCTTCCTCATTGCTGGAAATTCTTTGCCAGAAGTAATTTGCCAGTCTAGAAATTACTATAAGTACAGAGCAAATAATTTTTTTTTGGCTGTCAGCTAGGATAAAGGGAGAGCAGTATATAGTCAGGCTCCAAATCCTTGTTCCCATTATGCTGTATAGGCTTTACCTAATTTTTTTGTCCCAGGCCAAAACAGCCCTGGGACACAAGCAGGAACCCAGTACCTGCTTTTCCCAGAATAGTAGGACTATAAGATGCTGTTCCCTTCTGTGGGCTCTTTCCCTAATGAGACGCTGAATCCTCTTCTAGCAAAACTTGAGG
>NW_020955425.1:521229-530796 GCF_003031625.1 Empidonax traillii | reverse complement strand
CACCAGGGCCATCCCATCAGCACTGTAATGTGCAACAGCAACAGCAGCAACCCACAGCAGTGCAGAACCCAACCATTCCTGCTAAATACTATTGTCACCAGCTCGAGACAAGGGCTTATGGACTCACAGCCACTCGAGCTTTTTAAAAGTTAGTATCAGGTTGGCTTGGGCTTTGGAGCTAAATGCTACAAAACCTCAGCCTCCCCTTCTCCCCCCTCACAGTCCAGAGACTCAAGGGCAGTGAGAGCATCCCAAATCTACGCCACCGAACGCTCCAACACTGTCTGCAAGGCCTCATTGTCCGATACCTTTAGTGTGTGCCAACTCAAACAAGAAACATTGAATATGGCACAGATGGGGGAAATGGGCTTCTCCCTGTGCACCAATGGAGATGGAGTGGCACGTGGCACTAGCCCAGCAGCCCCTCCTTACCCGAGAGGCACCGAGCTGGGACAGCAGACTGTTGCAGGTGCAGAAAAGGCATGGAGTTTGAGTCTCCCCATAGATTTCCTATGTTCCTTCCAAAGTCACAATATTTTAATTGATATTTCTTATGAGAATTCAACAGGTGCAACATAAATCCCATGGATTGTGCTGAATCCCACAAAACCTTGACTTTCATTTTGGAAGGGCGGAGGCCGGTTTAGGAGTTTTTTTGCTCTTTGGGTTTTTAGCCTTGAGCTACAGGAGACAGAAAAAATGCTGTATTTGCTCAAAGTGCTGCCAGATTAAAATAAACAGCTATTCATCTTATTTTTCTGAAAGGATGGTTAAGTCATTGAGAAAACCTCGTTGACTGTAGAAATACATTCAGTTATAGCACAAGTACAGTGGGGACAAACTTGGCTTTTCCTTATACATCCTGGAGTGGGGGGCAAGAGTTCCTACATCAATTTCTGACCCTTCAGACATGCTTGGCAAAAACTGATGGGACAGCATCAGTGCCAGGAAGAGAATCTCTGGGTTTATGAATACAACAAGAACCCTGCTAAAAACAGTTAATAGACCGATTAGGCCAAAGTTTTATTTATGAGGTGAGAGGTGCTAGTAACAAAGGTGAATGTCACAACATATGATTTCTTTAGCATTGTCATGATATATCTCCTCTTGGTTTAGCCTCTACTTGACTGATGGCTAAGTATCTACAGGACTCCACATGGTACATAGTTAAACAACGAGCAGATAGGGAGGCAGATGTCAGAAATAAAGACAGACTTCTACTTCTCATTTTTACAACTGGAGGGTTTGTTAGATGGTTTGAAGATTTTTATGTTTTTGTATTAGAAAGTTTTATAAAATGTTAGTCCAGCCCAAAACTTCAGACCACCTAGAAAGACCATATTTCTAGCACTTAGAAAGTGCTCAAGCTGATAAACTGCAAATCTGTGTGTTCTTCTCCACACTCCTGTACCCATTCTCCGCTATTTCATCACATTTGCAGTTCAGTTCGAGTGCCTGGCACAGGCCCTGCACTGATGCTAGACCAGTCTGATAGTCCCATATAGGAAAGGACAGATATCTATTTGCTGACAGATAACTCAACTGATGGATGAGGAAAAAAGCTTTTTTATTTTAAAACCAATACTATTGGCCAGCATCACAACAACAGCAACAGTAAAAGTGTTGGTAGAATTAATAAAAGGCTAACATTGATAATAATAACAATGAGCTTTACTGAGAATATAGTGAAGATCTTTAAATTCTATGACACTAATTTCATTTAGCACAGTGAGATGCGATTTTAAAGCAGAAATAAAAAAACTAGGTAGAAGGGACAATCTCTCATTTCTTTTCATCATATGTAGTAGAGGGGAAGAAATGGTAGTTTTTGTTTTTCACCAAAAATCTGAGATTTTGAAATATCAGAATTGTTCCAAATCAAAATCTAAAGCAATACAAAACACAAAATACAAACAAAACACTTATCTTATTCTTCCTTGGTGCCATTTGTCTATACCTTGGCTTAAAAGCAAGATGAAAAAATTGCATTAAAATAAAATAAAAATTTACAATATATGTTTAGGTGTTTAAATGCATTATTCTGATTTTCTAAATATTTTTTCCTGATTTTTAAACAAAAAATTATGAAAATGAATGTTCTCCAACATACAGTGTATTAATCACGAATTTTTGGGAAAAAACAATTTTGGGGAAATTCCTGCTTAATCCTAAGTCATTTTTTCCCTCCTCTAAAGGCCTGATGAATTCTAATACCTGTCATTTTTCCTGTACAGTTTCTAAAAAACATCACTATGGGAATCAACGTCATTATCCTCATTTGCCATAGTGGAAGACCGAAGGACTTGCCCCAGGACAAGAAGCAGACCACACATGGAGCTGAAATGAGAACTCTCTCCTAATAGTTCCAGCTCAGTGCTCTCTGGTCTTTGCTGTGTAACCAAAAAATGGGTCTCTGAACTGATAGTTTATCATCTGGCCCTGAGTTTGGAAAAGACAGTGACAGTAAAGCCTTTCTCTAAAGATCAGCACTTCTCCAGTGGGAATTGCTGTGAGATGTTCTGCTGACTGACTGAAACAATGAAGGGGAAGTCTAAAGACAGTGGGACCTACTTGGCACGTCCCTCCTCATTTTCCCCTAACAAAGCAGAATTATCTACATTTATAGAATCATAGAATCATGGAAACAACCAGGTTGGAAAAGACCTCTGAGATCATCAAGTCCAACCCTTGATCCAACATTGCTGTGGTTACTAGATCATGGCCCTCAGTGCCACATCCAGTCTCATCTTAAAAACCTCCAGGAATGGTGAATCCACCACCTCCCTGGGCAGCCCATTCCAATGTCTGATGACTGTTTCTGTAAAAAATTTCTTCCTAATATTCAACCTAAACCTTCCCTGGCAGAGCTAAGACCATGCTCTCCTGTCCTACTGCTGGTTGCCTGGCAGAAGAGACTGACCCCCACCTGGCTACAACTTCCTTTCAAGTAGATGTAGACAGTGATGAGGTCTCCCCTGAACCTCCTCTGCTCCAGGCTAAACAACCCCAGATCCCTCAGCCTCTTCTCACAAGACTTGTGCGTCATCAGCCTTGTTGCTCTTCTCTGGACCTGCTCCAGCACCTCAACATCCTTCCTGAACTGAGGGGCCCAGAACTGGACACAGCACTCCAGGTGTGGCCTCACCAGCCCTGAGTACAGGGGAGGAATCATTCCCTGGTCCTGCTGGCCACACTGTTCCTGATCCAGGCCAGGATGCCACTGGCCCTCTCGGCCACCTGGGCACACTGCTGGCTCATGTTCAGCTTCCTATCAATCCAAACTCCCAGGTCCCTTTCTGCCTGGCTGCTCTCCAGCCACTCTGTGCCCAGCCTGTAGCGCTGCAGGGGGTTGTTGTGGCCAAAGTGCAGGACCCAGCACTTGGCCTTGTTGAACCTTATCCCGTTGGGATCAGCCCAGCTCTCCAGTCTGTCCAGGTCCCTCTGCAGAGCCCTCCTGCCTTCCAGCTGATTGACACCACCATCCCCTCCCACCCCAGCTTGATGTCATCTGCAAATTTACTAATGGTGGATTCAATCTTCTCATCTAAATCATCGATAAAGATATTAAACAGGACTGGGCCCAACACTGATCCCTGGGGGATACCACTGGTGACCGGCCGCCAGCTGGATGCAGCCCCGTTCACCAGCCCTCTTTGTGCCCGGCCCTCCAGCCAGTTCTTAACCCAGCACAGAGTGCCCCTGTCAAAGCCATGGGTTGCCAGCTTTTCCAGAAGAATGCTATGGGAGATGGTGTCAAAGGCTATGCTGAAGTCCAGATAGACACACCCACAGCCTTCCCCTCATCCACCAGGTGGGTCACCTGATCATAAAAGGAGATAGGGTTGGTCAGACGAAACCTGCCATTCCTAAACCTGAGCTGGCTGTCTGATCCTTTGTCCATCCTGTGGGTGCGAAGTGATTGCACTCAGGATGATCTGCTCCAAAACCTTGCCAAGCACTGAGGTCAGGCTGACAGGCCTTCTTGAAGCCCTTTTTGTGGATCGGCGTGACATTCACCAACTTCCAATCATCTGGGACCTCCCCAGAGATCCAGGACTGTTGGTAAATGATGGAGAGTGGCTTGGAGAGCTCTTCCGCCTGCTCCCTCATCACCCTTGGGTGGATCCCATCTGGTTCCATAGACTCGTGAGGATCCAATTGGCTCAGCAGGTCACTGTTTTCTCCTGGTTTAAAGGAGGGCTATTCCGCTTCCTGTCTACCAGGTTGGGAGGCTAGTTGTCCTGAGGACAACCTGTCTTACAGTTGAAAACTGAGGCAAAGAAAGTATTAAGTACCTCAGCCTTTTCCTCATCTTTGGTGAATATGTTCCCCCTGATGTCCAACAAAGAATGGAGATTTTCCTTGCCCCTACTTTTCCTATTTATGTATTTGTAGAAGCACTTCTTATTATCCCTAACAGAAGTGGCTAGATTGAGCTTAAACTGTGCCTTTGTCTCTCTGATTTTCTTTCTACATGACCTAACTACACTCCTAAACGCTTCATGAGTAGCCAGCCCTTTTTTCCACAGTTGGTAGGCTCTCCTTTTTCCCTTAATTTCCTTCAAAATCTCCCTGTTCAGCCAGGCTGGCTCTCTTCCCCTCCAGCTTGCCTTTTGGCACACTGGGACAACTTGCTCCTGAGTGTTCAATATTCCCTTTTTGAAGCATGTCCATCTCTCCTGGGCCCCTTTGTTTTCAAAGGCTGTTTCCCAACAGCCTGAACCAGTCTTCTGAACAGGACAAAATCTATCCTGTGGAAGTCCAGGGTGGAAGTTTTATTGATGGCCCTCTGCATCCCTGAGTATCAAAAGCTCTTATTTCTTGATCACTGTGCCCCATATGGCCTCTGACCACCACATCGCCCACCAGCCCCTCTCTGTTTGTGAACAGCAGGTCTAGCAGGGACCCACCCCTGTAGGCTCATTTACCAGCTGGACCAGGAAATTATCCTCTATATGCTCTAGGAATCTCCTAGACTGCCTCCTCTCTGCTGTGTTGAGTTTCCAGCAGACATCTGGCAGGTTAAAGTCGCCCACAAGAACAAGGGCTGGTGATTTTGAGACATCCACCAGCTGCTTATAGAAGAATTCATCACCTTCATCATCCTGATTGGGTGGTCTATAACAGATTCCCACCAGGATATCAGCCTTCCCCCTGATTCTGATCTACAGCCACTCAACCTTATTGTTACTGACTTCAAGTTCTGAAGTTATGAAGAACATAAAGCTGAGAGAATGTTACCTAAAGTTTAACTAGGGAGCATATGGAAAGTTTAGATAGAAGTCTTTCAAAGAAAAATAATGAGCAGAATTACAGTAGAAACAGTTGTTATATGGATAAGGCAAAATATTTGACAAGGAAAACATCTCTGAGAAGAAAGCACAAGGGTAGAGCTATTATAGCCTCTGAGGCCTTTTCCCTCAGACTTCTTATTTTATAACATATTTCTAAAACACAACACCCACAACTGTTTTTCTTCATCTATCAAAGCATAAAATTGCCAGTCCTTTGACCTAACTTAAATGAAGGAAGTAGCAATGTTAGGTTTAATTAAAAACAGCAAATATTTGTACAGCTGTCCCTGGTTTCACAGCACAGAAATAGGTTTAGCATCAAATCTTACAGTTTTAAGTCCTCTGGGAACTATATACAAAAACATATAGGATCCTTCTGGCTGACTTGCTAAAGCCAAAAATGCTTTTTTTTTGAGTTATTTCAGGTGGGGCTCATTCAGCCTTCCCGTTTCCAACACACTGTTTTCCTACTTGAGGGTTTTTTTTTTCCTTGCTTCAAAAGGGGTACTCTCAGATTGACAGGTTTGGATGCATTTGATGCATTTTGGAGTTGGGAATAATAGTAATAAAACTGAGGGTAGCCTGAGAAGTTCTGACTTATCAGCAGCCTTAGCTTTTTGGTGTAAATTCTGACGGCCAGACCTGTCTGGGCATTTTCAGGGGTCTCTGCCTTTCCGTGTGGGTGTCACTGGGAGGCACATGGCATGGGATGCAGGAGTATTAACCAGATCCATGCTGCACATCCCCGAAACTGGGAGGGGTCTGGAACGAAAGGCTTTGCTCCGGGCTCTTGCTCTCCTTTTAAATTACACATCAAAACACATTGTAAAATCCTTCAGCACCGAGCTTTATGATGCAGCCTCTGTAGGGCTGACTCCATACATACCCCACCCCCTTGACTGGGCCAGCCATGGCAAGCCCACTCCCAGCAGGGACCATGGGAAGATTTACACTGCCTCATGCAAAAGGGTCAGCATCCCATCCCCAAGCTCTGAACTCACTTGCCTGTACCTTCAAGGACCCACAGGTTTCAACCTGTCAAAGGCAGCTCAGGGGTGCAGGAGAGGCGGGTGGGGCAGGTGGCCACCCTCTGCAGGGCCAGAGATAAGAGGGAAGAAGGAGAAAAGGGGCCTAACTAGGTTAAAAAAGCTTCACTCATGTCTGGAGCAGGAAGGGAGGTGGGAAGGCTGATGGTCAGTTTGGGTGCTCTGCTTGTGTTCAATGGGCACCAGGCAGGGTGCATCCTCTGGGCTGCTGCAGCCCTCAACTTTCCCACAGCCCCCTATACAGCCTTCCCACATCCAAACCTCCAGCATCAGCAAGTTTGGGCCAGCTTGGCACAGACCAGGAGAGGAGTTGGAGGTGTCTGAGCATGGTGGGGCTCAGGAGATGAAGGAAGAGAGAAAAATCCTGGGGAAAAGCCCTAAAGAAGAAGAAGAAAGTGTAGACCTGTCTCTCAAAGCAAGTGAGCCAAGCCAGGAAGGCTGGCCCAGCCAAGGCTGGCTAAATATGAGACACTTCAAGAGACAGCTCAGCACAGCAAGATGTTCCAACTAGCAGAAGCAACCTCCTTACATGTAGAACATCTCCTGTTCCTTCTCCTACAGAAGTATCCTCTTCCTCTCCACCCAAAAGTAAGAGAGAAGCAGATATACACTGATCCTGGGTTTCTGGCAGAAGGGCAGTGGACTGCACCTGTAATTGCATACACTGAGTTTTGCTAGGAGTGGAAGAGTTTAATTTACATTAATTTTCAGTTAAGTAATTTAAGCTTAAAGCCTGCAAAACAGAAAGCTACTGACAGTTCAGTGTAGTTGCATCACAGGGGTTCTGAGAATAAAACACGTTTTGGCAGGACGAAGGCTTACTGACATGCTGAGTAGCCTGGAAAGATTATTTAGAGCTTTTTCAGAAGCCAGCTTCAATATGTCTAAATTTCTAGAAATGCATGTAAAGTCTTAAACTATGAAGCTATTCCCCAGTTCTCAAAGAGCCAAAAAAACCAACATAAGATGCAGCGATGACTAGTAATCCACAAGTGAAACATGACTGACCCATAGAGCTCACAGTTGTTCCAAACTGGCACACTATATATCCAGCATATGAGGCCAAATGAACATAAACCTGAAAAAATCCTCCATTTTCCAATAAATACAATTGTTATGCATATTACCCCAGGAAGAAATCTAAGAAAAAGCCTAAGAAGGTATGGGCTTGCAATTCCTAGGTTTAGGTTTCTAATGTATTAGGTTTCTAATACATCTCCTATATCTTGCTCCTGGTCAGTTTACTCTGGAATTGTTCAAAAGGTCTTTGCCATATGTTGGGTCTCAGGTATACCATGTGAAACAAGATGGCAGTCCTTCTAAAATTTTCAGTACCAAAGGTGCATGCCATGGAAACCCCATTAGTAGTGAACACCAATTGCTGGGCCAGGTGAGTTAAAACTATCCTCTGCTCTTTTTCTTCTACATCAACCTTTCCAGCATAGACCAGTACAATGTGGGAAACTGGGGTATACTGAAGCAGCAAAGAAGTAACTGCTTAAAAGTTTCATCTGGTGGATAAATACCTGTGAATGAAATTTTGATACGTCCTCTGGTTTCTCAGTATCTTGGTGACGAATTTGACATGTTGCAGGATAATGTTTTCATGTGCACTGACTCCAGCTTTTTGATTGTTGATTTTTTAAAAATGAAATCCAAGCTATCTGAAATCACCAAGAATCAGAAGCAACTTTTAAACATTTGGATCCAAATATTTTCGGTCTCCAGGAATATCCATCTGAGAGTCCACTAGAAACAAATACATGCTAAGGTGGAAGGGATGATATTGGAAACTAAAAAGAGAGTGTTAAAAAAATTAAATGAAATATTTAGACATTATTCTTAAAAATGAGAGAACAGTGACAGGTCGGAGTTCTGCAATTCCAATTTTCCAGTAAAACTTCTTTATTGCTCATAATTTAAAATAAACAAGGCTAATGACATTTGTTTTTTGCTAGCTTAATAAAATACAGCCATATCAATGAAAGTTTTATTTTCTTCCTCTTATTTCCCAGAACTACTTTAATATCCACTTGTATGAAAGCACGTGTTTAGATACCACTGGGAATGCAGTTTCCTTTGGGTTCTGATTTTCCTAATCTATTTGAAGCTAAGTTAGGGCCTTTTTTCACTGAAAATCCATTATCGTGACCTGTTGAGCTCTGGGACTTTCCATCCCTTTACTTCTACAATAAGGGTACATAAATTCTACACTATATTTCCTCAGATCCTGTGTCATAGGTACCCAACGCCTTTAATTGCAAGTAGTTTCACTGATGCAGGTTTGACTTAGAAGTAAATTGGATTTCAAGGGATCCATTTATATTATAACCTGTTCATAAATTCCAATGAACAAGCCTTTAAAAATAAGCTCTAAGCCAGTGAATTGGCCGAAGTCCCTTCAAAATGGCATCCTTGTGATAGGAACATCTCTCCACTCACTGTTTTTAAAGTAAAGCTTTGGATTTATGTTTTGGAGACACTCATTCATTCTAGCAGTCAGTACTTGATACTTCTCATCTGTTGCTACAGTTATGTTACTTTCAGTTCCCTCTTGACAGTCCTGATTTTCTGTTCTCCCTTAGTTTTGAGGTCATTCTTTTTTTTTCTCTTAATTGGTTTATGGTATCAGTATTGGTTTAGCAGCTGAACTGGTTAAAAAAGAATCACTCCATAAAATAGTCCTGAAAAAGACAGACATAGTCTTGGAGAAAAATTAGATTCAAGGAATGGGAAGGACACGCTGAAATATCTTATCCTTTGTAGGTACTGGGAACACTACTTTCTGCTGCACACCAGTGCCCATTAGACAGTGCTAGTTCTCAGCAATTAAAAGGGGGATGTTAATTTCTGGTGAAAAATGACAGCCTTGCAAGAATTTGGAGCAAATCCTTTACTATTGATAGTAAGTGTATTGTTACTGGTTTTGTAGTATGACTGTAGAGACTGCTTAGCCAAAGGGGAGATGGGAGATGAGGAAGGGCAAGGGGCCTCTTTCCCCCATCCTGGGACCCAGGTGACTGCATCACCCTGTTACCTAACCAGCTGATTACTGGTATCACACCCACAAGCAAACTCCTTGTGCCTTCTGCCTCCACAAAGGCCCCCCTGTATTAATGTCCGTGTTTTCTCTCTCCTGTAATTACACGCTGCCAAGGCGAACAGAACAGCCTTTTTTTTTTTTTTTTTTTTTTTTTTTTTTTTTTTTTTTTTTTTTTTTTTTTTTT
>NW_020955425.1:398440-521193 GCF_003031625.1 Empidonax traillii | reverse complement strand
GAATAGCAGTGTGCGGCTTGCCCTGGCTGTGCTCAGGTGCAGCTATGCATTACTCCAACTTTTTGATAACATCCTGTCTCCTGTGCTGCAGTTACCACGGGGTTGTGAGGACAGTACTAAATCAGAAATGTGTGGCAGATTGGACTGGGCCAATCTCAACGACAGCCAGAGGGGAACGGGATATAAATCATGCTAAGAAGTTAAAATAGCCATCCCATTTGCAAAACAGTCATGATATTTTCTTTAAGGGGGAAAGGAAAACAGTGTGCTTAAAAGGTGCCAGATTGGAAGGGTGGGATAATAAAAAAACTTCTGACTGTGCAAGTTTCTCCTGCCCCTGTTCTATGGTGCCACTGCTCTGCCTGGCTCAGAGGGAGAAGGTCAGGCAGCAGGCTCAGCACTCCTACACAAAAGGCGCAGCATCAACAAAGCCACACATCTACCTTGTAGTTCCCTTGCCCCGGATTCCCATCTGGATGAAACAATGCAGTGCAGCCCAGTGGCACCTAATTTGTACTGACGGTGAGTCATATCACTGAGACTCAAGTGATGGCATGAAGGCAGCCCTGCTAAGATCCTTGCAGGCTAGGAGACAAGCAGGGGGGAGTGCATTGCTGCTGTTAAGCCTTCCCACAATGGTGCCAGATGCAGGCCTTTTTTTCCTTATTTATTGAGATCCATTCCTGAGGAACAAAATAGAAACTGGAAGTTCACTGCAGGCCAAGCAACAGCACATCATCAGGCATTGCTGACTTTGACCACAGGTGAAACAAAGACCTTGGAGATGTCCTGAACCTCAGGAGATCACCTCAGGGCTGGTGCAGCCAGGCACCTCTTCCAGCTGCTCAGCATATCCTAAGCCCAGATGTTTTTACCCAGAAGATTTGCCCCTTTTGGGTGGGGAATATGGAAAGGGTGGCAGTTGCTAGATGACATTTCTAATAGTAGTTAATAAGCTTGTTTTCTGGTTGCTGATTTCCTGCCGCAAATCGGAGATTGGTTCTTAGTACCAAACTAACTCATTCTTCCTTATGTGGGAGATCTGATGACTGATTCATAAATAATGGCTTAGAGGTGGCGGAAATGGGATAAATTGCTTTCATTAAAATTCACATAAAACAGCACCAGAGTCCCTGCTTGCCACCACCGATTGAACAAATGTGCCAACATGCACGTTTTTCATTTTGCAGCCACTGATATTATGAAGTTGTTTCTGGATCTAATAGCTTTGAATGTTCATTTTTTAAAGTAATTAATATGAAGAGTGATCCTGGAAAAAATTGCCTCACCCCCCATAAAGTTATTTGCAAGCTGTAAGCATCTCAATACTCTTTTGTGAGGTGCTTTTTTTTGAGTACTGACAAATGCTCAATTTGAAGTTTTTCAAGTGAGGAATTGCTTCCAAGATTTTTCTGGAAGCTCAGAGGAAATATGCTTAGATGACTCCATTTTATTAATATGGTAGTGTTGCACTCCACATGAATCTGCACCTGCTGTGCTAGGAAGAGGCTTTGCAGTGGCAAACTCCAGAATGAACTACACTAGGGGCTCAGGGGGTTTCTTTTTTCCATACGAATAGTAACTTTACAAGAAATTATTAACAACTCCACCATTCTCAGTGGTGTATATCTTAGAAGATATCTTCTAAATCTAACTGTTTTAAAAAACAGCTGATGAGAGACAAGTACAGACTTGAGATGGGGCTTATCTGTCCCATGGATGTTTCCCAAAGACTGAACTGCTTAAACTATGTTCCATTTAGAGTCATCAGAGAGAAAGAGGCACTCCAGATTCACTTTATCCTATAATAGCCACCTAAGCTGGGTCAGAAGCTTTTGGACAACACTCTGAGGCACGTGGTGTGACTCTCTAGGAGGGTCCTGTGCAGGGCCAGGAGTTGGACTCGATGATCTTTGCAGGTCCCTTCCAACTAGGCATACTCTGTGACTCCTATTGCTCCCCACTGACCACATGCAGAGCCTCTGAGAAAAAGTTTCAGCATAGACTTTTATGTACCCAAGGAATGCAACAGGAATTGCTTTCTAAAATGACCATTTTATTTCTCCAGAAGTTGAGCTATCTTGGGAAATTCTAGTGGAAAAATATAAAATAGGTCAGTGGGAGTGGAAGCACTGAGTTACCAGGAATGGACATTAGGAGCTCTGGCACTCCAGCCCTGACTCGCACATTTGGGCTCGCCAATCATGGAGCGCATCCAGCATCTGGGCCAGGGCACCGCCACTGCCACTCTGCCTTCAGTGGAAATTTTGTCTACCAGGACGCATGGAGATTAAGAAAAAATGTTGAGGCTTGGCAGCAGGCCTGGGTCTAAAATTTGAGTGTGCTGAAGAAAAAGGCAGCTGTCTGTAACAGCCAGCTGTAGGAATCTGTTTGATGGGTCAGGTTGGCATCTCTGAATAAAATAAAAAAAAAGATGGAAGAAAGGAGTTTGTATCTTCTCTAAGGAAGCCTTTATAAAAGTGACCTCTTATAAATGCAAAGCAACTTACTGTATAATATCAATTTTATGTTAAGGTTCAAAAATAAAAGCTGGGCCATAAGAAATATCCTGAAACTTCAGCCCACCACTGAGTGACAACTGCATGAAACAGACCCAGAGCAGTGGAAAATTTTAAGCCATAAATTAGCCTTGAAACTAGCAGGCCATGTTTTTTTTCAGGGGGAGGTGCTTTATTACCTCATCTGTCTAAACATATGGATCTTGACAAATGAAAGCTGCAGGGAGGATCTGCTCCTGTCCTGCAATTGAAAATACTTAAAATCAAATTACTGCAAGTATTCCTGTTACTCTCTCTTTAATGGCAAAGTACCACAGGAGCTGTTGCTCTCTATCAGTTCGACTCACAAGGGCTCTATCGCCTGAAACTAAAATGGAAAGAATTTTTAGTCTGAAACTTTTTCTTTTTCTTCAGTTAGTTACCAGTCATTTTTACTGAAAGGAGATAAATAAGTCAAGTTTTTGTTCTCTATCATGCATCCTTACGCTCCCATGTGCTGCACACCTGCAAAAGCTAGCAAAACCAGCTTGTTTACTTAGTGCAATTTATTTGACCTTTTAATATATTTGAGTAAGGATTTTATGTCTAAGGCAACTTTACAGAACAGATTTGAAAGGTGACCTTCAAAGAAAACATCAAAACCTTTCTGGAAAAGGAAACTTTGGAAATATATGTGAAAAAGGCTGCTTTTCAGCTAACCTCCTGACTCAGGACTCCCTGGCTTTTTGGCATAGGGACGTACCACAGCAGTGAGCTCACCTTGCCTACAGCAGACCTACAACTGCTATCATACAATACCAAAGGGCCTAAGAATGGGTTTGGATGGTATAGTTTCAGAGTTTCCATTACAAATGCCTTCTATTTTCTGGCTGGGGTAGTCACTCAGCACTGTTTTTGATCTTAACCTGCACTTCAGTCCTTCAACTGCAAATCCTTTTTGCTGTTGCCATTATGAATCTGAGATTGTCTATGTAAAAAGGAGTTTTTAAAGGTGGTTTATTTGTTATTTTAATAATAAATGT
The DNA here is from genome assembly GCF_003031625.1 of Empidonax traillii. Lineage (NCBI taxonomy): Eukaryota > Metazoa > Chordata > Aves > Passeriformes > Tyrannidae > Empidonax > Empidonax traillii. The sequence goes on along the minus strand of NW_020955425.1, from coordinate 517,652 downwards.
GAAACCCACAATAAGTCTGAACCTTCATGCTTTTACGAATAACGTTAAAACTCAATTTCCTTTCAGCTAAAATCATAGGCTGCTACTAACTAAAAGAGTAAATACATCAAGTGAAGGAGGTTAAAGGTGCCAAAATTTGGTATTTACCACACCCTACAGAAGAAGGTTCCCTCATCTCCTACAGCTTGTCCTGGAAGGTTCATTGTGCATGAGACCTTAGAAAGGTAGGCTGTGAATGAGATCACATTTGCACAAAAATTTTAGGATGACAGAGCTGCTAGAAAACGATGTCTTGCCTTCTTCACTTCCAAATGCCCATTCCCAGTACTGAGATGCTCCTCTCTTTGTGCTGACATCCACCCTTTCCTAGAGTAAACCAGGCTGGGGAACCTTTGAAAGTTAAAACTCTGTTTTGACCATCTGCTCCTACCCCTCTTTTAGGGAGTTGTAGGAGCAGAGGGAGGTAAAAGTAAATGTTTTCTTTTAGACTTTTTGTAAATGAGCATAGTACAGATGCACTCCTTCAGAGCACTCACTAACCTATGCGGCCTAGCCCAGTGGCAGAGAGAAGGCAGGTCCTACAACTTCTTTACAGCAGTGTTACAAATTGTTAGGGAACTTGGCTTTTGTGGATGAACACAGCAGACAAGGTGTTCCATAAGCTGCAGCATGCAGTGTTAGTTTCACTGTATTAAGGAATGCATTTGTCCCACGCAGAGGATTTCCTTATCACAGGCAGATATTAGAGCAGCAGTTCTCGTGCTGCAGGCCATGCCACCTCTACGTGACTGGGAAGCCCTCATAATTTTTTATGGTATGCAACCAGCAGAGCTGTCGAGGTCACCCGCCTCACTGGCGATCCCAGTCACATCACAGATGAAGGACACTGCATGGAAGCAATGAGCTCTCCAGAGTCTTCTGAAAATAATATTTCCCTGAGCTCCTACCCTTACCTGACACAGTAGAGGGAATTAAATTGCTTAAGGACAGGTACAAAAGGTCTGTCTTGTAGAAATAAACTAAAAAACTTAATTGTCAAGGCCTGGGGAAGAAGGTGTCCTTTAATATTAAGCAGGTGCAACTGCTACCTAAGGCTTCCTGCCAAGTCAGCTTGCAGCAATATTTAATGGTTACACAACATTTACCTCAAACCCAAAGGTGTTTCACACTAAATCAGAGATCAACATTCATGACTATGAAGTTTCTGCTTAGAAAATCATGCCTAGAATACTTGGGGAGCATTATTTTTCACTTCCTTTTGTTTGTGCTTTTAGGAAAGCATTGCATTTAGAAATATCTGTAGTCATATGTCTTTACAAAGAGAGGGACAATTTGTGAAAAACTTCTTTGAAGCTTACCAGTGTTTGAAAGCCATCACTGAGAAACTAATTTGTTCACTGGCAGTTTTTCCCTCAGATTCTTATATTCCAGTCTGATCTGCTCTGAGAGAAATCGCACAAAATCCCCTGGCAATGTGAAACAGCATGCTGCTTGCCCCAAGAATGAGCAGGGCCTATGATCTTTAATGGTCCTATAAAAATAACAGATATCTTGAAAGGTGAATCTTGGAGATTTTATTATAGTAAGAGCTCCTGCTGACTTTATATCAGTGAAGATTTCCCAATGGAAATGGTGTTCCTGCAAAGTAGTGAATAGTCTTCTCATTTAAAACTCATACCAAAGTCATGATAATGGGAGTTGGGAATGTCTCCAGAGGTGCTCTGAAGGAACAAGAATTCATTCTTAAATAATAATCTCTCAAAATGAATACAGAAAGGTGGAGGATGAGAAGACAACAATCAAAAATATATTTATTTTCATCACAACTCAGGAAAATGTGTTTTCAAGTAACTCTTCATGGAATGAACACTTCAGAGAGACAGAGAAAATAGTGTGCTTAAGCATGGAATCTTTCATGAGAAGGTATACAGCCTGATTATGCCTCAAATAAAGACAGTCTGCTAGACTCTTACTGAATTTTACCACAATAAGCCAACTAACCAATGCAGAGGTGAAAGTGCAGCATCTTCTGTTGAGAAAAGAAAAAAAAGAAGAAGAAAAATATGTAGGTCCAGTGGGATCAATCACTTTAAAGCAATAAAAGGTCTTGGTAGATGGTCCAGTGGAGGTGAATGGAAAGCAAAGCAAAACAGGCATTAACACAGTGAAGCCAAGGTATTTATAAACTGAGGTGAAACATTTGTGAAGATTGCTTTGCAGAGCTTTCTCGGCCCCTGTGACAATGCAGCAGACAGCATAAAACTTCCATAGTGCCAGATCAGGATGGTTTATGAAGTCACTTACTTCTGTCAAACAGCTGCAGCTGTAATGCTGAGAAGAGGCATTCCCCTCCTCTTTTTGCAATAAGATTTAATGTCTGTGTGATTGCTGAGAAGGAATAATGGCTTGTAAAACTTTTTTTTTTTTTTTTTCAAAGGGATAAATTAAGCTCCTTGTTACTGTGATTTGGGTAGTAAGTGAGGGAATTTTGTAGACTATGAGATAGAAAAGTATCCCTTTACATTGGATGGAAGAGTGAATTTCCACATGTGATTTTATTTTTTTTTAATTTTTAATGTGTGATCATGAACATCATCAGCTGAATACTTTCCGAGTGTGGTTCCATACTCTGATTGATTTGCCATATTTTATGTTCACACTTTAAACGTTACACTGGTTTCATTATACAGCTATAACTAAGGCTACCTCAAAACACTTATTTATTGGTTCTCAGTGTGAATACAGACAACTGCCCTAGGTTGAAATTTTTCATGGGATGTCTTAGCTTAGGATTCATTTAGAAATGGGAAGAAAAACCATGAAGGTCAGGCCAGCACCAGATGTCTGCTTTCTCTTTTTCTTTTAAGTGTGACTCCCTCCCTCAAGGGAAGAGGGAAAAGGGCTCTGTTGGTAGCAGAACATGGTGGTTTCCTGAAATGTTGTGATCTCCAGGGCAACACTGAACACAACAGCAGGCAGTAAATGAAAAGAGGGAATGCACAGAAGGTGTTATGCAAGTTTCTACACAGGTACTAGTGAGTGTGTATCTACTGGCTATTTTTCTATTGTTACCCTCTCAGAGGGGAGAGACGTGGGCAGCAGAGAGGCTGGGGGAGGAAACCTGGGAGAAGGCAGCTGCAACTGCAGCCCTGAGATCCCCCCGCTTTACAGAGCACAAAGTAACGCCACCACCCCTACACACTTCGGTGTGACAGCCACCCGCTGGAGCTCAGACCCCTTTTGCCCTGGCTGCAAGGGGCTGTTTTGTTACTTCCCACCATTTAGGCAGGTCACTCTGTATTTCTACAGTTGTTTCTATTAGTTCACTCAATCTGCCCTCACACACAAACACCATGTTACAGGGTCTGTGTTCCAGTTCCTTCAGCAATACATTAGCCTGGAGCACAAATAATTTTATCTCCAGTTTTATTAAAAAGTCATTTAAAAGGAAAGCTTCCCAAAAGAATCTCTATGCCACTCACTTGTATGCAGCTCAGTGTGCTGAAATCCTCATCTGAAGATCAATAGCAAGATCCCACTGACGTCACCAGGGCTAGAATCTGAGCTGTGCTGTCCAGACCAAAGTTTACCTCATCAGTGTGGATAACAAGGTTGGCATCGGGAAGATTCTGAAAAAAACCCCACAACCAAACCCCCAGCTGATTTCAACTCTGTTTATCTGATCACATGCATGAGTAGAGAAAATTAATGACCAATTACAGAGGAGCAAAAGCATTTGGCAGGTTATTTTCTTTTCAAGCTTCCAAGAAACTACCGCTTCAAGCCACAGTTCCATCACACTGGACAGGTTCCCTTCTGGATTGCTCCAGGCCTGCAGAGATCCCTAGCAGGTAGGAAACACAAAGCCCAGAAACTCTGGGGAAATTTAGGCCCTCTGAATATCACTCTTCATGTTTTTTAACAAGAATTAGTGTCCATGCTGAAAATTTCCAGAACTCTTTCTTTCCCAAACATTCCCACTTAAAATGAATATTTTGATTCAAGGTCATTTAAAAAGAAAACATTGTTAAATCCTTTTAAATTCTGGCTAGAAATTTAATAATCCCTTGGGAAACTTCATCTTGCATCAGAGTATACAGCACAGGTTTTCAATTCCTCTCCTTGTCCTTGAGATGACGCTGCAACGAAAAGGGAGGGCAGTGGGTTCTCAGACCCTGAGTCTGCAAACACTTTGGGTATGGTTTCATGACTCAAAGTGCTCACATTACTGTGGTTTAATAAGTTACCACCCATCAGCTGAGCTGTGGCAACTGCCTGTGCACATACAATTAGCTCACCCTAATTGCAAAATGTGCAACTCACCCCCTTTCAGGAGATCTGTGCAGCTGCACATTTATATCAAGTTACCCCTTGGCATGTTTGCAGCTCAAGGTCCTGTTTCATCATGCCTTAATCAAGATGAAGCGTGGTAGAAGATATGAACACCCAACATGCCCCTGGCATGGGGATTCACAGCCCATCCAGCCTCATGGCTTTGGCAGGCTGGCAGTCCCCCATCAGGGTGAGCAGCTTTCAAGCCAGGGTGAAAGATTCTCTTTGCAGTGTATCATGTTTGCTATGCAGCAAGTGAAAATCAGAGCCTTAGAGATTAACCTAAATTCTGCCTTCCTGCCTTCAACGTTATTAAGCAAGGATGGTACAAGGGAACATGCTGCCCAGAAGTAGCTGCCCTCTCTCAAGGATAATGCTGTCACCAGCTTGTGTGCCACACAAACTGCCACACTGCTGCCACCCCTAAAAAAGCTCAGTTTTTAATCCGAAAATGCTCCACTTTGGGTTCAGAAGGAGAACAAGCACTACTTGCACCTCTGTGATTTCATATACACATCCCAACATCCTACGCCAGAGCATTTAAGCTATTAGAGAGCATCCAAAGGAGGGCAGTGAAGATGATGAAGGGCCTTGAGGGGAAGCCATGTGGGGAGCGACTGACGCCACTTGGTCTGTTTGGCCTGGAGGAGACTGAGGGGAGACCTCATTGCAGTTACAACTTCCTTGTGAGGGGAAGAGGAGGGGCAGGGACTGATCTCTTCTCTGTGGTGATCAGTGACAGGACCTGAGGGAACGGCCTGAAGTTGTGTCAGGGAAGGTTTAGGTTGTATACTAGAAAAAAGTTCTTTACCCAGCGGGCAGCTGGGCACTGGAACAGGCTCAGCAGGAAAGTGGTCTTAGCACCAAGCCTGACAGAGTTCAAGAAGCATTTTGGACAATACTCTCAGGCACACAGTGTGACTACTGGGTGTGTCTTGCGCAGGGATAAGGATTGGACTCAGTGAACCTTGTGGGTCCCTTCCAACTCGGCATATTCTGTCATTCTGTGATCTTTGATACAGAACTCTCTGTATACATCTTTTCTGTTGTGCTTTCCAAATAACACCACCCAATTTAGCAAAACTGCTGGGCATATGATCCACAAAATAGGCCTGTTTGCCTGAGTTATGCATTTACATCTCCTGCTACCAGGCATTTGATGAAACAGCTTCCTCCTCCTTAGCAGTCCTTTTGGGCTTGGATGACTCAAATCCTTACTCACATGAGCAGTCTTTTCTTGAACATGTATTTTGTTGTTTCAACTGGGTCTTCCTACAGTAGCAGCTAAGGGATCAGGATGTTTCCCATCAGCATGTGAGATTTAAAACATAAGATACAGTTGCTACATCAAGGAATTAGTGAATAAGAAACTGAACCAGCAAGGAAACCCTGAACATGAATGTATCACTGATTCTATATGATAAAAGTATTTTCCTATTACACTCTGCATATGAAGCTCAGACTAACAAAGTAGTCCAGGGAAATAAAAAAATTACATAGTAATGCAGCAAAAACGTGCACTTACACCGTTTTCATTGCATGCATAGAACTACTTGAATTTTGTTTCCAAAATCTAAGATAAAATTTGAAGGCTGAAAAAATAAATTAGGAAAAAAGTTAATGATTTTTAATAAATATTTTTTCCTAAATAATTCTCATGATAACTGCCCTGCATTTCATTTTAGATGCTTGAAATAGTTTGAGATTTAAATCAGAACAGAAGTCTGATTTAAACAGAAATCAGAAAGAGTTTTTTCTAGAAGGCGTTAGTTTTTGCTCTGACCAGTCCTACCATCTAGGTAACCTTTTCATATCCCTGTAATACATTTCACCTGCAATTCACCTTTGAGCAGCATATCTGTGCCTGTGAATACCTATTCTGAAATTGCTTTAGCCTTCTGAATTCCTGAGCAGCTTCAAACAAACACAGCTTCTTATTTGTCAAATGTTAAAGTGTGTTTCCTTCACAGCCAACTTCAAATACTTGATGCCAGGCTAAATGTGCGATATCTGATGGACAGCCACAGCTAGAAATTGAGTATTTTTAACAATTTTAAGCTGAATATCTCATTGCTTAGAAGTGACTGGAACTTTGAGCCTTTTCAGACAATTCAGAGGTTGCTAAACTTGTGTTTGATTTACGTGCAATTTTGCACATGCTATGAAAATGTCATGCAAAGCACCCAAAACTTCTCTAGGAAAACTGATTTTATAAATGCATCACACCACAGAATGTTCTGGTTTCTCTCTTAGCTTAGTCAGTGTGCAAGGAGCACAGTGGCATAAAACACACAATGTAAAGAAGGTACTGTCAAGGTACAGTTTTCTGCCAGCGCTTCGACGTGCTCCCTTTTGTACAGACATAATGTGAAAGGTTTTAACTCCACACTCTTTGTCGGAAGGCTCCTGCTCTGCTGCATGCACGGGACAGACAGCATTCCCCGAACGAGCACTCCCGTGACACTTAGGGATGCTCGCAGCTCCGTGATTGCCACCCGTGGCTCCGCACGGCTGCTCTGCAGAGGAGGAGCTGTGGCTCGCAGGGATGACAGCTGAGAGCTGCTGCCCCTTCAGTGGGCCCAGCCACAGCGTACCTCGGCTCCCAGAGCCCCTGGTGACCCCTCCCCTGGCCAAGACAAGGCTGGGCCTGGGCTGGCCATCCCTCTGGATGGGAACGGACAACCCAGGAATGGTCCCAGAAACCGCGCGTGTGCCCGCCTGGGATGAGACGGGATTACTCGGGCTTGGCATTACCAACTTTTCACTTTGCTGCCCAGCTCATAGTACTGTACGTGGGGGTGCGTGACTTCAGTGTCTGGTGCAACACTGTTTCCCCCAGAAGAAAACCAGCAGGAGCTGGTGAGGGAGCCAGGCCAGCGTCCTCCACGAGTCCCTCCGCGTCGTCGGCGCCGGGCTGCGGAGCCGGGCGCAGCCCCCGGGGTGGCGGAGTAGCGGTGCATCGGTGTCTATTAGGCATCCTTATCCCAGCCCTGCTGCGGGGAGGGGGAGACCGGAGCGCCGCAGCCCGAGCCGCCCTCAGATCTCCCCGCATCCCCAGAGCGCTCCAGGCGCTGCGCGGGGCCGCCCGGCGGGGGGCGCTGTCGAGTCGCCGTCGGGGCGCGGGCGGCGGAGGTTGCGCGGGGCTGCGGGAGCGGGAGCCGCGCCTGGCCCGGCGGCCCTGCCATGGGTGGCGGGAGGGTGAGAAACTGGGCGCCGAGGATGTGTGTGTGTGTGTGTGTGTGTGTGAAAATGTGGGAGGAATTATAAGCGGAAAAAGTGATGCAGCCTCCGAGGCTGCGGAGGAGCTGGGAGGCTGCGGTGGAGGGAGGCGGGGCTGGGCAGCTTGGGCATGGGATGGGGTGGGGGAAGAAGAGCAGGGAGACAGGAGACGGGAAAAGGAGAGAAAGAAAGGAAAATAAATAAATAATTAAATAAAAGAAAGAAACTTCTCTGTGCATTTCCCACTCAGTTTTTTTCAGAAGATCAAAATAATCAAGTTATTTATCGCTATCATTTTTTTTTAAAAAAATGCTATTAAATTTCCACCCACTTCCACTCTATCTGCTGGGATTGAAAGTGCAGGAACTTGAATGACATGGAAAGGCTGTTTTCAAATACAATGTTTTCTGAACTTCCCAAATGCTGGAATACAGCATTGTCAAGGGATAGTTTCGTTTTGTTTTGTTTTTTAAAATTACATTGTTACTTTGGTGATACCATAAGTGCAACTCTGCCTTCATTAGTTGTAAGGTACCAGTATAACACCTACCTCTCCTGGGGAGGAAAAAAATTACACCAGTGAAGAGGAGCCTTAAAACTGGTGCAAAATTGTAGGCTTATCAGCAAGATTGTGCCGCTTTTACTGTCCCATGACATCCAACAGGTAAGTTTTGTGTTCAGAGTCATGCTAATTACTCAACACTTATTAGCAGCATAAGAGTACACAAAACAGCAGCACTGGGTCTTTCTCATTTTAATGGCTGCTCTGGAAATGCTGAAAGCTTTCTACATAAAATCTAATGAAGGAAAGATGCTTAGTGCTAAAAGAATAGTCTGTAATCCAACCACTTTACTTCCTTGGGTTATTTTTTTTTTTTTTCAGGATATCACATTTTCCAGCTTTTCTTCCATTTGTTTGTATTGTTCCTTGGAAGGCTGTTAGCATTAAGATGTCCAAGCCCTGAGCTTCGTTTGGCCCCTGCCATTGCACACCAGTGAGAGTGGGTGCAGCACTGCCAGGAAACACAGCAACACCCACAAGCACGTGCAGGAAACCTACCATAGCCACTTTCAAAAAGGATCTGCTAATCATTTTCATTTTACCTTTTGAAATAAGTGGTGGTGAGTCAGGCATGGCATGGCTTCTATAATCTTCACAGATAATTAAGCAATTCATACCTTGTATCTGTGGGTAGACACTGCTGTCAAAAGTCAGGCCTATTTTGGAAGTGGCTGAAGTGCTTTCTTTGGGAAAAAGAACCAGCAAAAGAAACAACAACCTCTTGCTTTCTGACACCTTTGATTAAATAATCTTAAATGACAAGACTGTACAGTAAGGAAATTTACTTGTGTGGGCCACTGCTTTTGAAGCTGATGAGACAGCTTGTTGCACGACTTCTCTGTATGCGTTCTTCCATTTCACTGTGAGGAATGCGAAAGGTGAGTGGAGCAAAAACCTCCTAATTTTATTACTCCAAATTGACAAAATACAGCTTTGTCAACTCTGATGTTACACTGACCTAAGTGTTTCACACCTCAGCAGTCTGAAAGTGTCCATGGTGTCTGTGGCATGGGTTGAAGAGGCCCAGAGTTGAAATGGGTGGACTCCATACAAAGCCAGAGTCTTGCTGGCACCTATCCCACTGCAGCATCAATGTCAGATAGAGCAGGAAAAAGTCTTGCTGCCCCCTGAGATTACCATTTATCTGTGTTAACAGGATATTCTGAGTAATACATATGTTGTCTTTGGTTTCCTGAGCTTTTTTAGCATGGGCAGGATTGTCCTAAATAGAATATGGAGACCTGCAAGGGCCCCAGGACATCTGGAATTTGAGATGGAAATAAGCAACTTGTGCTGGTGAAACAGGCTGCAGTGTCAAATCAGAAATTTAAAAAGAGATCCAGACTCTGCTATACATAGACATAAATTAAACTGGGGACAAAAAATAATGTTAGACTCATGAAATCCTCAGTTAGAGGTGAAAAACAGTCTTTCTCTTCCCTGCAGTGAAATAGGATGATTTCTTTATAACTGCACCATCCAAACCACTTTTTAGATTCATGGCTTATTTTTATTTTTCAGCAAAGGTGTGTCTCATTCTGCAGTTGAGGGAGGACTTGGTAGCACTTTCCAGGTTGGCTAGTCCATAACCACACAGAAAACTACCATGAAAGAATAAGTCTTCAGTGTCATGCAAAGGGAGGAAAAACGAAGTACAGTTAAGAAAATGCAGATGCCACCCAAATATTGGGAGGATTTTCCCAATTGCTGGATGTTGCAGATCGTGGAAGAGTCCCTACAGAAAATATTAGTTCACTCTTCATCCTGTCACGTGCTGAACTCCCCTGCACAAAGCAACAGCAGACACTAAAATTAGTCAAGGAATCAAACAGTTTTTGATAGAAAATCTCATTGACCATTTTTAGGTGTTTCTTACCCCACTTTTTTTTTTTTTTTCTTTTAAATGAGAAAAGCAGTTATGTTAAAAACATCATGGGGAGTAATTTTGAACTGGCAGAGAGATGGGATAGATGATTGAATAGATTCTTTCCATCTCCACATTTTGTGATCTATGAACTCACCTTTGGGAAACTTTTGTCATTTCAGACTGAGTTTCACTCCCCCAGGGTTGTCTTAACAAGGTGGGATATTAAACCCAAGCAGCATTAACACCACCACTGTGTTTTGGCTTTAAAAACTAGCAAGATGTTTCAGCTCAAAGAAACCACCTCAGAGTGACTCGTACTTGCTTTCTTCCTGGACACCTCCCTGTATTATTTTCATCTGGTACTTCACCCTGCAAGCCAGTGATACTGTTACCTGGATGTGCGGCTCCACAGCCAGCCTGAGGTTTGCTGCACCAAGTCCTCTGTGATTTCCTTTTGCTTTCCATCTCCTTCCTCGCAGGCAGAAAGCTCACATGAGGGACACCAGTGGTGTCCAGCACAATTTCTAACAAAAAGCCACTGCCCTTCAGTGGATGGTCCCCTTGCCAAAGGCTGTCGAGGTACATGTAAGCCCTGAGAAGTCCTGCAGCTCTGTGCTGCTTCGAACCAGGTCGATGCTTAGTGAACATCAGTAATCTCACTTAACGGGGCTCATTGTAGTGCAGGGTAACCGGGTGACAAGCATCCAAGCAATTATTTTTGATTAAGGAGTCCATGGAGAAATTCACATGGGATCTAATGACTCACAACTCAGTGTTTCTGCAGAGAGCAAGCAGCAAATTAGGAGGCAGCCTTCAAAGAATTAAAGGTATGAAGGAGGGGATTGGTGTCACTAAAAGCAGTCCAAAGCATTTGGTCAGGCATCTGGGAATGAAGGGGGAGAATAGTTTGTAGAAGTGACAGTCTGGGGACATAAAGTGGCACCGCTAGGCTTGAAGAAAACTCAGGGAGATCCCATCTGAGGAATGACTGGTTTTCCTCTGGGTTCACTCCCATGTAAGCCACTTCTGTCACAGCACCCAAGCATTGCTTCACCAAGATTGATTTCTTCTGGGTGGTTGATTTTACTCCAAGCAACTGCATCTATAGCCAGAAGTCCAGGACCCAGAATAATGTCTAATTTAGCTTACAGCTCGGAGGATCTAAGGAGGAATTAACGTGGTTATCAGTTCAGGAAAAAAAAACAATAACCTGGAAAAAGAGACATAAGAGGACATTCACCAATTTTAGCTAGAATAGTTTGTCATCTCATGGTGCTAAGGGACAGCATCAGCCTGATATTCCACTAGTCTACAGGTTTTCTTCTTATTAAACTTTCCAAATTAGAGACAGTGCAAATTTATGTAAATAACAGAATGTAATATATAACTATTTTTGGTGTAAAAATGACTCCTGGGGCCAAGAAACAATTAATATTTACAAAGAAAAACCCTCAGAAAAGTCTCATTGCATTTCTATTTCTTTTCATACTGGAGCTTTGTGGCTTGGAGAATGGATACACGGAATTTTTGCTTATGTGCTCTTTAGCTCCTGCCACAGGTGACTGAGTGCAAGTTCTCCTCCCCAAACCCCAACACACACAGACTCCAGTGATCAGGAGCCTGTGCTGGTCTTGCCACAGATTTCCTGTGTAGTCTTGGATAGGAAGGTGTCTGTGTGCCTCAGTTTTTCCATCTGTAAAATAAGAACGATGTTACACTGCTTCACTGGTACAGCTAAATTTCTTCTTAAAAAGCATTCTGTGACCTTTGGATAAATGGTGATAACGAGCTGTTTGCCTTTTTATAAGTATCATTTGGTGTGATATAAATATTTTTTTGTATTGTTCATACTGTGTTTGTTTTGTGCAAGTGAACACAGTCCCAACGAAAGCAAGAGATGAAATATTTTTCTTTCCCACATAACTCAACCAGCGTTTCCAAATTCTGATCTCTAACACCTCTGCTATTGCAGTCATGGGCCTCTCTTGAGCAGAAACTGCTGATCATGCCAGATTCTCTAGTGTTCTGTAATGTGGGCAAACATGTGCCGAGGTTTGGATGAGACCAGTAGACTCATTTTCACTTAGGGCCTGCGGCAGCACTGAAACTGGAGAGCACAGAAGTGAAAGGTCAGTGTACCCCTTCCCTGTGCCACACGGCTCCTGTTTGAAAGCAAATGAAAATATCATGTGACTGTTTTGATTTTTAATTTTCTTTTTGATAGCTTTAGTGCCTTTCTTCCAACTTCACACCAAAAGGAAATTTAACTGTTATTACTTTTGTACATTTGCATTGTTCCTTACTTGGAAGCTTTGCTTGGAATAAGAAAAACAGTAGACCTATTACTTCTCTCATTTTTTCTAATTTTGTGTCTCAGTCTACATATAGAGTGTTAGCCAATATTTAGTTGGCTTTCTGGAACAAAGTTTGTGAATATGACCACACACTTTGAGAAAATAAGATCCAAATAGACACTGACAAGCAATTTAATTACTGCAATCTAAGGCGTGTCTCTAGAGAATGAGTAAAGTGAGCACTTAACTTGGGTAGGCTGGGATCATGTGCACAATCAATTACTATGGCTTGGTAGATGATGAATTAATTGTTAAACCACAATAAATTGACAGTTTATCATGTCTGTGCCCTGAAGGACGTGACGGTACCCCCTTTCCACTTCCAAAGGATCATCTCAGCTGCTTTACATTTGCTCCCTCTGGAGTCAACCAGAGAGGCACACACAAGCAAAGTGATGATCCTGCTTACTTTGTGCTCCTGTTTTGGAATGGTAGAAATAAAACTTTTTGATGGCTGAAGTTGGTGAAATGAATCCCACATGAAATACTCAAAATGGTATCATTATCAGAACCCCTCCTTTTCTTGAAGAGGTTTAGTCATTGAATGATAGAATCCTAGAATGGTTTGGTTTAGAAGGGACTTTAGGGGTCATCTAATTTCAACTTCCCTGCCATGGACAGAGACACTTTCTACTAGACCAGGTCACTTAGAGTTCCATCCGACCTGGCCTTGAACTGCCAGGAATGGGACATCCACAGCTTTTCTGGTCAACCTATTTCCGTGTTTCACCACCCTCACAGTAAAGAATTTCTTCCTAATAATAATATGCATATATAAAACCTACAGACAAGTTTAGCAACTCAATATACACATAAACATCTGAGAAGGTAATGCAGCCAAGCCTCCTCTACCACTACCACCACCCCATTTGTTTTGAGAAGAGCACTGTTGTGGGCAACCTGATGATCCAAGGACTGTTTCTCCACAGGTATAGTACTTGAGACAGCTGTGTCATGTTTCTAAAGAAGCCATCCAAGCATCACATAAGGAATTTCTTCAATATGGAAAGACAGTTCCAGTTAATACATACATCACACCCTGGAACCTACACAGAAAATCACTGAGCCATTGCAAGCTTAAGCTGCTGTCTAGCTATTAACTCAGTGTTGCCTTCCAAGTGTTTGTCCAAGACCTGATACCCAAGTCAATAAAATCAATGAACTACGAAATTGGCAGGCATTAAAGGAGATGCTGGTTGGAATGTATTGCATGTCGCTGCCTCATCACAAGCAGCATGGTAGAAAAAGGGTATCTCAATCTGTGGCAAGGTATACAGATCAAATCCCGGAAAAAGTGATTGGCAAACAAGGGTGAATCTCCAGAAGTCTGAACCAAGCAGTCACTAAAAGCACTGAATACTGCTCAGAGAGCTTTATGAAAAACATGAAATAGACTCTGATGAGATTGTTTACAATTTTCATCTTGAGTTACATGAGAAAGACTGCAAAAAAAAAAAAAAAAAAGGTTTGTGTTATTCACTGGTATTTCTGCTACAGATACTCATTACAATGAGAGATGAGAAGCTGCATAAGAAGCTGTTGTGCAGCTTCTGTGAAACTTTGAATTTATTTGACCGAGATCAGGAGTGCAAGTTAACCCTTGTATTACAAACCAACCTACTACATCTGCCTGCCTGACGTTGCTCTTATTCCTGGTGAGGATGGTCTTTCACTGAAACTAATACGGAAGTTATTGTTACCCTGGGTGTAACATCTTACCCTAAAATAGTTGTACTGTGATTGAAATGAGGTTTTGATCTAGCAGAGTTTATAATGAGCCAAATTTGAGCAGATACAGGCCCAGGTCCCCTTGTGAACCTTGCAGGGAGAAAGCAGAAGACTGTAATGGTGGCCAAACAGTTGAGCCCTGCTGTTGGAATCCTCTGCACCCACTCTTCATCAAACCTCAGCAAAAGTCTACAGAGAACAATCAGGCAATCCCTTCCCTACTCAGCATAGTGTATTTGCATGTGGTAAAGCTTTAGGTGGATTCATATTCTGCTGTAATTGAGGAGAAAACTGAATATACACTCCACTGTACATGGGGGAGATGTAATGGCATAATCAGAAGAGGGGGACCATGTTTGCCCTCCTTTCTGGATATAAATTGCTCTAAAAATATAGCCAAAGGCATTAAAAAGTATTAGTAGGGACAAAAATAAGAAGAAATAAAAAGTTCTTTACTGAAAAAAAATAAATCAAACGAGCAGCATGGATTTATCAATGTAAAGGTAGCAAAAGGAGAGAACAGGAATGAAGGAGAGAGAGCACATGGAAAGAAATGGCACTTGTCTGCTGGGACAGAGATTAAAGGAATCACTTTATCTCCTACAATTTTTGTCTTGAGAAAAACAAAGTGGCAAAACCCACAGAATTTCTCCAGAAGCTGCCTTAATAGAAACTGAGGTGAAATCTTTGTAGGCTTCAACTCAAGTGTCCTTCAGAGACACTGAGAAGGATGAGAAAGAGTCAGCAATCCATCATGTGAAAAGGGAGGCAAACTTGAGGGCTAGCACTGCAACAACCATGGCCATAGAGGAAAGCCTGGAAAAAGCAGTCAGAAACAGAGTTCAGATCTGGGGACCTCTGTGATCAGGCCGTGTATCACAAGCTAAAATGAGTCCATTAACAAAACCCCATAACTTGTTTGCTAAAGTTTTACTTTAAAGGCATTTTAAAATGGAGAAGAGACATCTCTGCTACATGCTCTTTTCCAGACTTGTCCAGGGGTGAAGTTTCTCTGCCCTAGAGCTTTCTTCAGGGATACTTGGGATAGCTCAAAATCACTACAGAACTGTTTGTGATCTATGGGGTTCTTCAATTTTTGTCTGCTTTGAGAGTTCTATGTAAAATTCAGTGTGGTGCTCCCACTGAAACTACCCTTTCCTTATTTTTTCCCTTCAGGAACTGCTACTTGTGGACCAAGATGGTGAGGGAACATGACAGTTCTCTCTACTACTAGAAACCACTTATTAGACATGAACACTACGGGTTACATTTACATGGAACAAAGTACTTACAAAAATGCTTTTCATCAATACAAAAGGAAGGTTGGATAATTTCAATACACATGAACACCTTAATTATTTCAAAGCTTCTAGTATACATTTAACTTTGTTGTCTCCTCTGTTTCATATCATCATGTTGTTTGGCACATCTATGTTCAATATTATAATCTTCTATCAACATAATATCTCATATTATATGTTCTTTTCATTCTATTTTTCAAAATTACCTTTGCAGAAAACTTAATAAACCCCCAGATTTTGGCACCACTGAAGTGACTAAAACTATGTTTATGAGTTGGATCTCATTAAAGGCAAATACAAAACCAAACTGGAAAATTTTTTAGTGTAAGCAGTTTTCAACTTCTAGATGAACAAGGAAAGGTTTGAAGAAATTCTCGAAGTGAAACATCTTTATGTTCTATGAAATATCTCCTTACCTAAAAAAGCTTTATCAGATTAGCCTTAAACTTTACAAAAATATTCTCCTTTGCCAAGAGACCACACGTGAAGCTTCAGGTGGGAAAAAATTAGGCTCAAAAAAAGAAGAAAAGAATATTTAGTCTTCCAATAAAAATCAGCATGGAACTGCTACCATAGTTTTATTATAAAGACTCACGAAAACATTTTCAGTTGCTCTCCAGTAGGTCTCATTTCCATAAGTAAAACCCTTCTTTATTTCTTCCACAGTTCCTTATAGGTCTTTAAGGAGCTACGAAAAGTCTCTTGCCAACAGGGAATTTCTTGCAGAAATAAAGTATCTTAGGAAACATTTTTTTATAGATCTGGAAACATATTAATGATTAAAAGGCTGATCCTTCAAAGCTGAGTGTTTGCAGTTGCTATTGGCTTCTATGGAAATGACAGATGCTGGGCAACTTTTCATATCAGATACAATATCTGCATACCTCAACTCTGTGATTGCATCAGGCTTGTAAAAAACCTTAGGGCTTGCCTTCTGAACCACACAACACAGGTCCCCATTTTCAAACCCAGGAGTTTCAGATTCAGGATTTGGGTCCTTAAGGTCATGGGACAGAGTTAAAATTCGAAAGCTTTTTCAGTAGTTATGTGATTCATAATTTTAAATCTCTTTTTAAAGCAAGTTTCTTGCCTTTTAGGTTTTCTCTGCAGAAATCCAGGCTGAAAGTGCACTTTTCTTTAGAATAGAACAAGAGTTTTCTTGCTATCACTTGTCTCTTGCAGCTGGGGCTAAAGAAAGATGACAAACATTTAGTGTCGGTCTATAGAAGGTGGCCACGGCTAAGTCATCATCCCTCTTGCAGGTCTGGTGCTGCGCTCCTGCCTGTTTATCCCGGCACAGCCCTGTGTTTTCTCAACACTTAGCTGGGGACACAGAGTGAGAGCAGAAAAAAAATCTGTGGGAGGCAGAGCTGCAGCTGCTGGAGGAGCTTATTTTATCTGTCAGCAACTGTACATGAACCCTCTCTACTGCAGGATAAAATCTGACAGGGAGGCATAAGTCCTGACAGAGAAAGTTTTATGTACATTAAAGTCCACATCAACCTGTCAATGCATAAATGGCCATATGCAATGTAAGTGATGATTACAAGTGATCCAAAAGAAAGCATTTAAAAACCAAATGAACCAATCCACTACATCAGATCTACACCAAAGCTTCTTGATAAGTTTAGCTTTTTTTAAGTCAGAGATCAGCAACAAAAAGTCTGACTGCCAAAAGGCATTTTAGACATTCAGCAGATTTCCTATTAAAATATAAGATAAGAGACCATCAAAATGTAAATAAAAGACCCCAGTCAACTGTGTAAAATTTCTCGAGCAATCAAGGAAAGCATGTCCCATTTGTGGGACTGCTTCCAGGAACTTCTCCCTCTTTTTCAGCTTTTGTGCTTTTGTGTTTAGGGCAAAAACAGTTTAGAGTTGGAACAGCTACATTCAGCATACAGCCCAGTAGTGGCTCCTCTTGGAAGAATATTTAAGTCTCCCTCTTTTTTATAGTGCTCTCTGACCTCCAGGTAGTCATCTTCTGGGAAAGCACCCGAAAGAAACTCTAATTTTTCAAAGAGGAAAATCAGTTTTATGTACTCTGTAAGGCAATGACAATCAAGTCAGTCATATGTCCTCACAACCTTGCCATCAATAAAAGACACTGATTTGTGTCACTCAAATCACAGTGTAATTGTGGGTCAAAAATGTCATTCTTCAATTACCTGCATTTCTGTACCGCTGAGGTTAACAGATGTGCTTACTCCAGTGATACATCCATATGAATGTGCTCTCTAGACCTACACACAGAATAAATGACTGAGGATATTTGTCAAGCTGTCTCTAGGAGTGGCCTCATATTTTTTGGATAAGCTTCAGATAAAAGTCCAAACATTTGGATAATTAAAAATCATCCAGAGCTCCTGGATGTCAAGGCTTTTCTCTCATTCATTTGGAATGAAATTGTCAGTGGGCACAGAGCCGTTGTAATGTGAGGGGTAATCAGCCAGGGAGCAGAAATAGGAATCAGATGTCTTTCCAGTAGAACTTGCCTCTCTACCAGCAGTCCTCCAGTGAATCTCTCACACCTGTGGATAAGGGTTCCACTGCTGTTACTGCCATTCAGACTATTTTAGTGGTGGATGTATTTTTAAAAGATAGCTCTCACAGCTTATAAAACAAGGTTTTGGTTCCTGCTAATAAAAAGCATTAATGTACTGTGGGAGGGTGCAGAGAGAGAAAGATTATAATTAAATCTCTCCACTCCTCTCCCGTCTCTAAGGGCTTGGATAAGAAACAGTTCTGCTGGGCAGCCGAATTTGAGCTAAATGAGATAGCTGGGGGAGGGAGCCTTCTTGGTGGTTTCATACAGACTTGCACATGTGGTAGGGCCAGGGAATATTTCTGATGAAAATAAAATTGTTCTGGGCTCAATCCAGCTGAAAATACCAACAGCCTGACGAGCCCTGTAACTTTCATAGGGTTGCAGATCCTGGCTCCTATCAGGAAGCTTGGCCCAGTCACCATAGAAGGCCGAGCAAGCAAAACAATAGTTTTATACCTAAAAATTGCACATCAGTTTGGAGAGTCAGGAGGACTTGCGTCAACACACTCCCTCTCTCCCAACACTGGTGAGGTTGAGCTCCTTCTTGTACCTTCAGTCCCCCTGATCCTACACCTTGTGAGTACAGCCAAGAACTTACATAGGACCCAAAGCTGGAGCCCGTTGCTCCTCCACTCATAAAGAGGGATCGGTGTGTCTGGGTATCTCGTAGGCTGGTGGTGATGACTGCTAATGGTCTCTTGTGGGATCAACGTGATTCTCCCTGCATCCTCTTGTGTGTTTTATTACTAACATCCTCTCTTGAGTTTAATTTTGCCTTGAAGAGCAAATGTTTTATTGAAATTGTTTATAACTTACATCAAATAATATAGCACCCTTTAAGCACATCACAAGGAGGTCTTTATAAGAAGTATGTTTGAAAGTATGCAGGTGCCACATGCCAAAAAATACAACCATTGAAAACAGAAGACTAAAAGACCCCAAACAATATTTTAAAACTTCTGAAGGAATTTCATATAAAAACTTTTTGGGGGTTAAGTGGGTTGTTGGATTACACAGCTTTGGATTGCCAAGAGATGTTCCATAAACTCTCAGGCTGAGATGGAAGGCTGAGCTTATGGGGGACAACAAAAGCTCATAAGTTTGGCCAGATGTTGAAAATATCAAACATGCAACAAAAATGCTTTAAACTTAATGCTATAGAAGAAATTCCTGCAGCTGTTTGGATCAGACTCAGTTCTCCATCCTCTCAACGCTTGCATCTCGTCACTTAAAATCACTGGTGGGCCACAACTTCTCATATCATGACAAGACACCTGTTCCAGGAGCAGAAATAGGGGGAAAATGGGCAGAGTCAGTTCGCCTTTCTGACATACAATCAAATACAGTTCCAAAATTTTGCTCTAACCTTCTTTTAAAGGAGAAAAAGACAAATTCCTACCAACACATAACCATGATCCTGGCAACTCAGTACCTTCCTTGGGATTATACTGACTTAAACTGCTCTAGAGGAATAGAAAAACCCGTAGCTACACTGATGACACCCATGGAAAGTTATTGTCTTCAAAAACTTGTTTTCAAAAAGTTATTGTTTTTCAAAGGCTGTTAGTGCCCCTTATTGTCTCTTTAATCACTGATTAAGGCCTTGTACCCATAGCCATTTCATGTAATTTAAACCAGCAGTAATTAGTCCCCATCCAAAAGAGTACTTTAAAACTTACATCAACTTTTAAGTATCTGAAGGTCTCGGCTGAAGCCACCACGTGGACTGACACCCTGTCCTGTAGTGGCATGGCTCTTTTTCCTGTGACCACAGATTTAACTTGAAAATTTGCTTGCCACTCTCTTTTTTCTGCTCTAGTGAAGCTTACTCAAATATTTCAGCTGTGGATGCAGAGCAGGCCTGATTCTGTACTTGGGAAGCCACCAAAAATGTTGCTCTTGATTTCAACGTATTCAGGATTAGGCCTCAGCCAGCATCAGAAATCTAATTAGTATGTGTGTGGCCTGTGTTTTCAGAGGCTCTCAGCATCTTGGACTACCAGATCAGTCTCCTTTTAGAAGCATGGATTTGAAGAGTATGTAAATACCATTTAAATATTCATGTATATACACACACTCACTCATACTGCATATACATATAATATTATTACTATTTCACTAGAATTGTGCAGACCTGTTACCAGATCAAGCACAAGCCGGTATTATTTTAATGATGGAAATCTACGCTTTTCACAGCAGTTATCTTTCTTGAGTTAAACAAAGGCAACACTTTTATCAGAAATATACATAGACATGTAATCCAAATGACAGAGCCCTGCTAAGCACAGAGAGAAATTTTACTCTCGGTTATACTAAATTAACTTCTGTTTAAGATGAAAGACATCCCTCTGATCTTACACCAGGCAGATGCACTTCTTCCGAGTAAAAGACATAAAAGACCTGTCAGAACTCGTGTTCTTCAGTGGGATTTATATTTCTGTAAGTGGGCCTGTTTGAGTTGAAGATGTGTGTACATTCATAATGGAAGCTATTCTTCTCCCCCTAAGTGCAACATATGGATGTAGACATAACTGCATTACGTATAAAAATGTAATAAAATGTTTTGCCTGCAAAAAAACATGCAATAAAAGACTTACATGTCATTTTATGTGAGGATATTTGTGCATAATCTGATTCTCACATTGTAACGTTTCAGTTTTAGTACAAAGGTTCTCTTACATCAAAGTGAAAGTCTTCATAGCACAATGATTCATGGGATAAGACAAGAGCCCTTTGCTCTTGCAAATATAATCTGAAAACAAGCTTGTTGAAGAAATGTACTGGATGAGTTTAGACCCAGAGCTCACTGGCTTGCATAGCATTCCACAGAATCTTGGTAGCATCGCTTGGAAAGACCCAGGACCAAAGTCCCACTGATTTATAGCTTCCTGGAAGAACAGTCTTCATTTAAGGTCACCTTGTATCTTGGCCCATAAAGAACAGAACTTAGGTACAATCTGTTTCACTTGTATAAATGGCACCTCCACACCAGATCTTTGACGTGCCGTCTAGGGATGTGATGGCTAATTTTAAATAAATACTTAGGAAGGCCGTGTCTCCTTCCATATCCCACTGAGCTGCTGCTTTTCCCTGCAGTGCCTGCCTCCAGGCATCACACTGGGAAGCAGCATATTACCTCCAGATAATCCTGAGAGCACTCTGAAAGTCCCTGTGCCTTGGGTCATAAAAGTCACCACTTGATGGAGTCAGGACCATTTTCAAAAAGCTGGGAGCGCAGGGCATGGGAACAGGGGTACAATATGAGCAGCAAGGGACATTGTGAAAAGGGAGGGGAGCAGCAAGACTGTGGACACCGTGTGCCTGACGTAAGCCTTGGGTAGAATGGACATATCTGCACATCGGGAAGGAAGTTAGTAATATGATAATGTCTCAGGAATCCTCTTGGAGTGGGTATGGCAGTCCTCACTTGTGCATATGTCTAGAAATGCATGTCACAGCATGAGTGACAGACTTCCAAAGAGAAGCAAAAGGGATTGCTTTTTCCATATTAAAAATAATTTCCTCATTGTAATGATGGTACAAAATGACACTGTTCTCTCACTATTTACATACTGAATTCCCCCTTTTTTGGAGTGGACTTAAACTTGAGTGACCTGTGGACCCACCATCTATATACTGAGCCCTCTTTGGTTTTTGTGCTTTTTGGAGAGATTATGCTCCCATGATTTATATAAAGAGTCTACCGTCTTAGAGGGGATTTCATGTGACCACATGATCCCATTATTTAAGTACTAAGATCCTTCTTATTAGAGGTTACTTTAACCACCATTTAGACACAGCTCAACACAGTAGAGCTTTCCCTGCCAGTGTCAGTAGTGTTAGCTTTTGTTTGAGTGCTCTGCCTCCGCGATTAAATCTCAGTTGAATGGCAACACTCCTATTTTTTATAACGTGCTCTCAGGATGGCTGCAGCCTCCCACGCCAGTGGCATGTTGAGCAAAGTCAAAACCCAGGAGAGGACATGACTGCAGGTTGTGAATCCCATCAGTCAGTGTGAGAGTGCAAGGGCACAGAACAGGGCACAGAATGGTGATGGCATCCTAAATGCCAGTGATGAACTCCTTAAATAATACATGTTCAGGCAAAGCCCCAGATCATTCATTGCAACTGAAAACTGACACATTGAAGAGAACTAACTTTGAAAATTAGTATGTCCTTCCGTATCTTGCCTCAAACATTTCACATTCATAAACTCTATGAGCTTTGTATGCAGTTGTGCCAGTAGTATAAGATTGAAAGTTTTGGTTTACCATGTTCAGGTAAATGATGCTTAATAGAACTTTACAGAGACTAAATGTTAAGATAGTTTTAAATACATGTGGAGACATCTTCTTGCAAATTTCCCAGATCAGAAAGAAAAGCCAGAAAAAATCATAGTGAAAAATACTTTTTAGAAGATGAGTAAGTGAACCAGAACATTTCAATTTCACCAACAAGAAATGGAAGGAGAAAGATAACTAGGATTAAAGGAACAATAGTGACAATATATAAGATGTGACAGGAAAAACATGATGTAGACACAACTATGGAAATGTGGAAAAGCAATATGGAAAGTAAAGGCACAGGGAAATAAATGGGTCTATCAAATATCTGTCTTTCCATTGTAGAACTGTATAGGTGCATCATGAAAGAAAAAGAGGAAGATGAGTGCTGTAGGGATTTCATAGTTTGGAGATGGTAAAATTTCTTTTACAGATGTAGCCAGTGACGTTTGAGATAAATCATTCCATGAAACACTTCACAAGCAGTGGAAGGAGGCACATGCTGCTCACATGGGTATTAGAGAGCAATACACCTGCAAAGGCTGTTAAAAATCACCTGTTCCAGAGGAAGATATATCCAAGGTGAACTTTGGCATATTGGTCTTATATTTAAGAGGTGCATGATAGATTTCACATAACTGAGATGTTAACTTTGTGCCAGGAATCATGAAATCAAATAGGTAACTTTAAATTAAAGTAATGAGAGGTTCTCTCATCTGACAGAAATTTTAAGAAAAAAATGGAGTAAATGAAGTGGAAATCATCAATAAAGGAAGCAGAATAAAAGTCTTTCCTAGTCAGTTTGAAATTCTACTTCTAAATTGTTCTAGATTGATGAGACTTTAAATAACAAAACAAAACAAACAAAAAAAAACAAACAAGAAAACCCCAATGGATTAAAGAAATTACTTCATCTGACCCCAAAGAAATATTTTGTTATTCAAGTAAAAATATTCTTACAATAAAGCTGAAACAAACTGAAAATAAATATTTTAGACTAAAAAATTCCAACACTTCATTTTAAAAATATGAACCCAGTATTTCTCAACTATTTTTTAGATTCTCCTTTTACCCATACGTTTATGAAAACCCTTGTTTTCAGATGTAAAAATTTTAGAAACTTAACATTATTTCAGGATATATAGTGGTCTATTTCAATTTGCGTTTTTCCCTGAGAAAAAAAGAAGACTTAAAGAAATTTTTCCTTTAACTGTAATAAAATAACAGGTGACAAAATACTGCCAATCAAGATGGTTTTAAAAATATCCAAAACATGTTAAACAAATTGGTTTAATTGTCTGATAGTGGCTCATCACTGTGATTTTTACAGTTGAAAATCACTGTAATAGATGTAAGACACTTAACGAATGGTATTTGGTTTAATATCAAACCATGCATCTATGTAGCATTGCAAAATGCAGAATCTGTGAAGTAATTCTGGAGTAGCTGAAGAAATGAATAATTGGCAGATCCTAAAAGAGCATTTTCAGTGGGAAATCACATAATAATGCAAATGTTTATTATACAAATCTGCGTGAATAAGTACCGGTGATTATGCTAGTCTGTATTTCTGTTGGTAATCTAGAGGGGAATGTCAATTACTACTGAAAATGTCTTAATGACGCAAAACCTGGTAGAGGGATATGTGATGGTGAGAGCTGGGCACATGTACAAAATTATATAGTCTGAACATGCAAAGAGCATGTGCTTTAATACAGACAGAACCAATAAATCACCCAATGTGAGACCAAGGAAGATAATGGTGACCACAGATTCTGGGTCTTGGAAAAGCAGTGTCTCTGAGAAGGATTTGGGGCTCATGGGCAAGGAGTTGCATTAGAGTTCCTGCTGCAATGCTGGAGATAAAACAAGCCCTAAACCTAAAAGGAGAGAAGCAACCAGTGGAAATACAGACATAATTTTACTTTGTATGTAACTGCAGGAACACAAATGTTGGAACATTATGTACAGTTCTGGTTGTCCTGTATTTATAAAAAGATGTTGAAAAACTGAAGAAGATGCAAAAATTGAGTCTGGAAAAATATTTCAATGCTGGAAAAAAATTCTGGACAGCACAAGACCTAAAGATGTGATAAAAAAGAGGAAGAATAAGTAACTTGAAAGTGCCCCACGTTTTTCATTACAAGACACTATTCTGGGACTAAAGTGAAGAAAACTACTGCGAGGAGCAATGGAGAATAAAAATGAAAAAAAAAAATCACAAGCCAAATAAAGCAAATATCTTGGGAAGCCAAGGTAAGTTATTAATCTGAAAGCCTTCACCTCAAGACTAGATGTCTATATGGAAGACTGATTCAAAGAAACTCCAGGTAGACAATGTGATATGGAAGTAATTTAAAGCAAATAAATATATAAATAAAGGAAAACAAAAACAAAAATAAAAAAAAAAAAATCTGAACAAAACCAAGGCTTATTTTATCCTGGGAAATCAATCCTGGTGATCTAATAGCCTTTCTGGGCATATCTGTGTGACTCACTGACTCTGTTTCTATGGATAACACTTTATGGAGCAGATCCAAGTCTTCCTGCACATCCAATTTACCTTGTTTTGGAACTGAGGGGAGAGATAGTTGTGCAGCTATTGCCAAAGCTAACAAGAATCGTATCTTACACAAGACAAAGCCCTGCTCGCAGAGAAATTTAAACTGAAGTGATGTATATCTTCAGGCAAACAGTGAAGCCAAAAACACCCTGGAGCCCATTCTGCCTTTGTTTCCTCACTGGTTTTGCATGGTATTAAATGATGGTTGAATTCAGGGCTGCTGCTGCTCTCCATATGCACATCTGTGCCTTCTCATTTCTAATGCTCCATAGTAGTGGTATAAGTTCTGTTATGCTCTTGTCCCCCTTCAATAACAAAGCCAATGTCCCTTAGACCTCATTTAAATCTCTCTCCCTCCATTGATTCTTAAAGGCTTTAATCAGTGTACCTGAAACAGACCCAGCAACAGCTTGTGTTCACAGTGGTTTTGCTGCACAAGGAGCTCCAAGCACAACTTGAGTTACTGTTTTCACAGAGGCCAGAGCCTTCAAAAGGTTTTATTTTCTATCCCTACGCTTCTTAACTTGAGGTATTGAACACCATTTATACAAACCAACAACACAGAAAGGGTTTTTGGGATCTTGTCTAAAATGGTTCATAATTTGACCCTCAGAAATCTTTATATCAGAGGATTTATTCTATCTATGCTTATGTCAGAGGCTGAAATTTCCTTTTCTTAAGAAAATAGACAAACCTCATTCCTTTTTAGAAGTCCAAATATCCTGGAAAGATAATTACAAAATAATATTGATTGTGCAGACACCTGTGTATGGTGCTCCATCCTGATACCACCAACATGAAAATGTAGATAATCAGCACCATTCAAGTCAACGGGAAAACTTGTTGTGAGAGGATAAAATTTGCAGGACCCAATCCTGTGCAGAGTTTGTTCCCAGAGATATTTTGTGCTTCACTAAGTAAAAAATGTCATCATATTTCAAAGTGAAATTTTGCAGGCCATTGATCTAGAATGTAAGCTAATTCCTTTGGGTGTTTTGGAAAATCAGAAAAAACATATTTATTTAATTTAGAAAAATTACTTCCGTCCAAGGTTGTTTCTCAAAAAACATTCATGACAGCTAAAACTTGCAAACTTGCTACATATATGTGCCAGGCATAGCACAAAGATAAATAGCTCAGTACTTTGTGATGTGAAATGTTGCTGAACAAGTATTGTGTACTGGATTGTAATAGATCTTAAAGACCTTACAGTGTCCTGGAAAAATAATCATAGTTTTAATGGGCCAGTAAATCCTCACATGGTACTTAGCAAATGTTTCAATAAACTGTAAAGATTCCTTCTAACAATTTTCATAACTAGTCACTGAATGCTTAATCACGTTGGTTTTTCTAAGGCTTGCATTATAATAACATGAAATAAACTTTCCAAAATAGTAAAACATTTTGGTTCTCATGCCAAAAGGAAAAGCCAAGGGCATTAAAAATTAAAGATGATGTGTCCAATCTAGATTTTGACCTCAGCTAAGTAACTTTCATGCTTCTGGACTCCCTTGGTCCCCTGACAAAACCAGAAAAAACTATTCTCCCAAAAGCTGAGGGTACACCTGACCTAAATTCTTTCAAATTGCAGACTTAAAAAGCAGAAAACCAGATCTGCAAATTATGATTAGTTATTGAATGGCATCTGTTTGTGTTGCTACATAGGGCAGGGTACACTTCACAGAAAGTGTTCTGGGGTTGGTATCTTTGTAGGAGGCAGCACACATAAGATTCATCCCCTGAACTTTTATTGTCTTCTTGTGTGAAAGACATCCTCAGCTTAAACATGTGTGAAAGGGCTTCCTTTTCCTTGCTTTCAGCCTGACTTCTGTTAGGTGAATTTAACTAGTTCTTGCCCTGTGTGAAAGTGAAAGGCAGGGTCTTGTTCCCTTTCCCCACCTCTGTCATTCAGAGATTCAGAACTTCAGTTCAAAACTCTGAGGACTTCATGGTGTGGACGCCAGGATGGAATAATTTATGGACAGTTCAATAAAGCTAAAATTAAATGTTATATTTACAATTAAGTGCCAAAGTTTCAGTAAGATTCTTGAGAAACATTTCCATTTTGTCAAATCAAACAACCTTTTCTGTGAAAAAAACCCTGTCTTCTGGAAAATTTTCAAGCTTCTCTGAGTGTTATGCTACATTTTTGGCTCAAGAAGCTCAGTAAGGGCTCTTTATTTTTATTTTAATACAAGGTGTCAAAATTAATTATCAGAAATTTCACTGACATAAGGGAAAATATTTGGGCCAGAGCATTCATTGTTATAAAGACCATTACCAGAATTTTCACACTGTAGTCATAACCACATATTCATGTAGACTAACTAAATAAAATACAGATTTCAAGCAAACAAGGGTAGAACTCTTGGCTAATACACACAAGGCAATATCTTTTGTGGTGTTTGACTTTTATCAGTTCATGTTGCTCAGCCTTGACTACAGGTATTTTGGACACTTAACTGTCTGCTCATAAAAAGAAGTTGCCTTAGAAATGAGGGAGGTCAGAGGCCTGCCAGAGGTTTTGCCATCCCTCTTATGGAGCAGTATCTCAAGAAAGAAATTACAAAAAGATAATTTTGTATTCAGTTTCTATATCCTGCCTAAGCCCCAGTTCAGCTTCCTAGCTCTTCCAGGACACTCTTGGGTTGCGCAGGCATGTTTTCCCCTTCAGAAATCCATGTTGACTACTCCCAGTCACTGACTTGTCCTTTATATGTTTGGAAATGGATTACAGGAGGATTTGTTCTATCATTTTCCCAGGGACTGGGTTGAGGCTGACTTGGCTTATAGTTCCCCTACTTCACGTTATTCTTAAAGACAACAGTGATAATTGCTTTCTTCCAATCCTAAGGAGTCTCCCACAATACACATAATTTTCCAAAGCCATCAGGAGCAGCCTTACAATGGCAGCCACCAGCTCCTCCTCATCCACAGGTAGAGCTTGCCAGGGCCCATGGACATGGCTACATTTAGTTTGTTTAAATGTTCCCTAAACTGGTCCTTCTCTGCCAAGGGAATTTCTCCCTTGCTCCCACCTTTTCCACCAGTTTCAGGGACCTGGGATTCCTGAAGGTATATCTTATCAGTAAAGACCAGGAAAAGGGATTTGAGTACATTGATCTTTTTGCATGTCCTTTGTCACCAGGTCTCCTGCCCCATTCCGCAGTGGGCCCACATTTTCCCTGGTCATACCAGGTAGTACCTGTGGAGGCCTTTCTTCATCACTCTCCAAGTAGGCTCTAGCTTTCTTAACCCTGGTCCTGCACGCTCAGACAGTATCTCCGTATTCCTCCTAGATCATCTGTCCCTGCTTTTACTTCTTTAATTACAAAGTTTAAACTTCAATCTTCTTTAAAAAAATGCTAGAAAATTTTATAGAGAGGGAAGAATGAGCCTGACAAGCTTATGGTAGTTCACACTGCTGAAGAGGCACATGGACCACATTTCCTAAGTGTCGATGGCTCCTGTTATGTACCATGTTGTCCAGCTGAGGAGTGATGAAGATATAAAAAACTGAGGCCTGATTTTAGCCCAGAGACATCATTCTGTATGTAGGATTGAAGACTGCCAACACTCCAAGGCTTCATTAAAACAATGGCCTGAGCTGAAAGAATACATGTGTGATATGTCAAAGATCACGAAACCTTGAAATCTTCTACAAGAATATTGGTTGGGTAATAAGGAATATTCCTGAAAGGTTTGACATTAAAAGTGACACCCATTATTGTGACTTTAGTTCATGAATATGGCAAGCATTGTTCATAACACCTATTATTAGGCATATAAATTAATCAACAAGAAAATGGAACTTTTTTTTCTTTCTTGGAAGTAGGAAATTCTGTAGGGGAATACTGAATATTGGTTTGTTCTCCTTGAAGATGCTGGATAAAGAAAGGATATAAAGAGGATAAATTAAGAATTTTTGTTTCACTTAAATGTCTTTTTTTTTTTTTTTAATCCTTATTCTAGTGCATGTCAAGGTCAATTATTTTTTGGAAATATTCAACAGGAGATACAGAGTGCTTAACACACACTGGAATAGCTGAAGCACAAACCTAGAAGGGTGCAGACACCACTTAAATCCCTTTCTCAGAGTTTGGGACCAGGACTTGAGCCAAGTGTTTGAACGTCCTGCTGAGCAGCTGCACCAAGTGGCACTTCTCTGGGTGTAGTCTCCTTTCCCTTTGGAGGGAAGCTTGGTCTGGAGCTTTTGAACAGGAGTTCTGCTGGAAAGGATTTAGTTGTATTAAAATCTTTCTTGTTTCAGCAAATAAATAGGTATTTTCCAATTTAAAACGTGCTGTGGACTAAAGTTCCTGCCTTGCTCCAATGCTGGGTGTCTTCAGAGACTGAAGGTATTTAGGAAGGTGGAAGATGCTTCACACAGGGGGAGAGGGCCTGTCATCTCATGGGACTACACAGCAAACACAGAAGATGCAACAACAGAAATGAGCTCATGACAGGTCTTTTTTGTAGCCATCCAGAACTTCCTGGAATTCATTTGTTGGTGAATGCAGCAGTTTGGTTTGGGTAAGACTGTTAGTCTTTGGTTGTTGTCCCGTCCTGAACCCTTGGGAAAACTAAGAAGAGGAATATGGGAGTCTGGCATGGTAAAACTTCTCCAGAAGAACAATTACCTATCCAAAGGATTAAGTGAAATTTTGCTTTTCTGCAGAAGTCCAGGTCTGGACATGTTCATGCTGATGGAATAGCAAATTCCTGTTTTGCAATTACATCCAGAAAGAGAAATATTTTCCATTTGCTGCCTCTCATCCCAGTTGCCCAGCCTTGGATAAGGGTCTTATTCAGTTCAGCCTGAGAGATGGAAGGTTGGGGGAATATTAGGAGTTTCATGGATGAAAAGAAAAAGACGGGAGCATGATGAAAAAGGGGGAAAGGAGGGGAGGAGGAGGTAAAAGTTCTGGCACAAATATATATGTATTCAAACTGTTGCAAAACTAGACCTTGTAGGAATAAAAACCTTGTGTGATGGAAATACAGATTCTGGTATGATTATTTCTTCTTCCTGTGAAGCTAGGAGGTTAAAACAGGGAAATGGTAAGTGGAGAAGAATTATAAGCAGAAAATGGAGAGGCTCTCCAGGCACTGGTACATACATACACACTGGGCAGCTGGCCTGGGCCCATGGCTGCACCAGAATCCTGGCCAATTTTCCCTTTTTTTTTTTTTTTTTTTTCCTTCTTGCAAGAAAAAGCACGAGGTTAAGCTGACTGGAGAAAACAAAACTACCACAGCCTTTTGTGGGCAGTAAAGCTGAGTACAGATTGTCATTGTCAGGCTGTGTAACACAGTCCACTTCTGTTGTTTACTTGCAGCAGCGGGTGGAAGGAACTGCTCTAAGTTATGTTAGGGTAATGAGGAGCCAGCAGAAGGGCTGTTGTGGGAGGAGGCTCTGCTGTCTTCCTGAACTTTCACTTTTGATTTTAAGCTGAGCTGGAAACATGATTTCATTTTGTTATTTTTTTTTTTTAGTACGTGGACCTGAGGTGAGATCCTCAGCTGGAATAAATCAGCTCCGCTTCCTTGTGGTCGAGGGAGGTAGGAGGATGCATAGTGGTTCAGGATACAACCTACCTTGTTTAGAGACTGGTAAAATTCAGACCACCACATTCATGTGCTCAGTCATGAAGTACGTGAACATTTTTCAAAAGCACAACTTCCCAATGACCCCGAGTGCCTTCAAATAAAGAAGTGCTATTGGACCTCAGTAGTGTGAAAGGAGTAGTTGAAATCCCTGTCTTGCCCAGCTGTTAAACCTGTGTTTGATTTCTGAAAAACCTATAGAGAAAAAGGGTTAAAGGAGACCATACAAGAAGTAGAAGAAATAAATTGAATGCACATGTGCAATCATTATTCATACTAACGTTCCCTGTATTACTTCATAACACAGCTGTATACACAAAAAAACCAGTCCAGTTTGGTTTCTTCCTATTTGAATCTTATTAATTTCTGTTTAATGGAACACAAATGTTTTTGCTCTTCATTTTGACGAATGCAGCCTCATAGTATATTTGTTAAGCATTAGCTAGCACGGTTGTGACCATCTAATACAAATGTCTCTGGGCCTTTCATGGCTCCTGACAGGACATCTTTTGAGCATGACAGTTGCTATGGGGACGGGTGCAATGCCTATTTGGAAGGAAAACTGGGAGCAATGCTCATTACGTCAAAAACTACATCGTGGAGGGAGGAGAGGAGAATGTTTGCTTCTTGTGCTGACACTTAGCTGCTTGTTTTACCCGCCACCCACACACTTCCATCAAACAATATCTCTTTCAAATACAGAAGTCAAAGTTTGCATCTCCTATCATTCCATTTGGAATAGGCAAGGATTGTGTGAAATGAATATCATCACGTACAAGGCCAGGGTGCTGCCTGGCTGGCTCTATCTGTCACTTCATAACACAGCAACAGTGAGCCCTCTCAGTTTTCCCCCTCCTCCAGCCCTCGGCCAAATGCTTTAAAGAGCTTCTTGGGGCACAGCGGGGACACCAGGGTGGTGTGGGGAGGAGTCAGCTGGGGAAGTGTAACCAGTTAGCTGAAACCCAGCAGATTTATTGTGGGTTTATACTGGTGAGAGAAGGATCATTGTCTGTGTGTATCACAATTTCCATAGATAGGGAAGGTGGCAATAAAAAACACAAAGACCTTCGTATCCTCCCCAAGCCCCCAGAACACTGTGAGAAGTCAAGGGGAAAAAAACCCCTTCCTGTACAAAGTGAGTCCAAGCTTGCTCTTGCCATATATTCTTTAAGTCTACACATTTCTTTCATTAGAAATTAGCCATCGCTATATTTTTCACTGAGTTGTTCTGCTGCCTTAGGCTTTCAAAAAAACCATAAGCCCACACTGAAAAAAAAAAACCAAGCCCCACAAAAACTGGATAGCAGCCTGACAGTTGAAGGGAGAGATGAGGCAGACCATGATGTCCAGAGTTGAGCAGGGGGTGTTTTCAAAGTGCTCAAATATCTGGCTTTTGAGTGCTAAGAAAATCTCCTTGGTGAAATAGAGGAGGTGGCTGCAACAGCTTACTACTACCTGTGATGGCTGCACTGAATTGTCAGGATGGGATGGATGCTTGGTCCCTGAGATACCTGCATCCTGAAGGATTGCCCTTACAGTCCTGCTTTGCTTTCTGTGTTTTACAGGGATGAGGTGTCCATGGCAGTACCCAGGGGTCTGCATTTCCCCTGACATACAAGTGATCCAGAACCTGTTTAGTGCATGTGCTAGACTTCCTGGAGATACAATAACTTCCCCAGCATCTGGATGAATACAAATTATCCCACATATGGAACAGGGACAGGATGGTGGAGCTGGTCTCTACTTTGAAGAAGCAGAGTGTGTGTGTGTGTGTGTGTGTGTGTGTGTGTGTGTACGTGACTGTGGGATTTTCACCTGCTGTCAGAACACTTTTCCATTCTCTTCACTGTAAGATTGTAAATGTGAAATGTGGTGCAAAGAAAGAAGCAGCTTTGATACACTCACTTACACGTTTCCTTGCCATGATCAGTCTGTACAAGTTCTCACTGGGGACTCTACACCAGAGAGGCTCCTCAACTGGCTCCCTGACTGCAGGCAGCAATTAATTTCTGAGGTCTATTTAAATGAAAAAACTCTCAAACCACCAAAAACTAAAAAACAACCAAATCTCAACCCTCCCCTCCTAGAAATAAATGCCATTATGTACAGCTGTAACAATTCTCCCTTCCCCCCATTCCCTTGCCCCGTTGAGTCATGCATTGACAGCTGCCTTTAAACTTGAACTTTCTCTAATCCTGCACAGACTGCTACCACTAATATTATCATCTTGCAACAGCAGCACAGCAGAAGACGTTTCCAGGTCTGAATGCCAGAGCTGCAGTAGGATCTCCTGCATTTCCCATGGAGTCACTACCCCCTGAAGTCATCTTGCCCATCACTTTGGTCACCAGTATTGGAAGGCTCATTTAGCCCAATTAGAAGATTTATTCTGTGCATTAGGGCAACATTTGTGAAAGTCCAGCTTCTTTTAGGGTTCCTGCACAGCCAGGTGCTACCTTCTAGATTAAGACATGACAAAATTTTTCAAGTAGATAATTTTGCCTGTCTAAATACTGATGTGTTTACTGTCTGCTGCATCAAAATATGCAATCAATTCAATATTTATGCTTACAGAATAATCATATCAATACATATTTTCTTTCTAAAACAGTTTTCCTCTCAGTAGATAGAGCTAGAAAGGATTCTAACACATGGAAAAACTAGCATTGCAGCAGGTTTCAGAGTCAGCCTGTGGTATGTGTTTGCCTATGGCAAACAGGAGGCAATTTGAATTAATTTAGCCATCCCTTCCTAGTCACATCTTCCATCACCATAATTTTCCTGGCTATCTGATAATTTTGTTTTACTGGACCTTATGTCCAATTCTTTCTCCAGATTTATGCATGCAATGACATGCATATGTCTCCTAAGTTTTGTGGGAGTTAATGAGTATGTCTCTGAAGGAAGAGCTCTAGATCAAAGGTCTATATGTTTGAAAAAAATTTGTATGGAAAGTACTCTGGAGATGAGCATTCTCTAAGAGACCAGTGTGAATTTTTGTACTGTGTGAAGGGCTAATTTTCAAAAAAATCAAAACTTAGTTGAAAAATGGATTTTCATCAAATCTGATAGAAGTTACTGCTTTATCACTTTCACAATGAAAATAATATTTTCAGAGTTTCCAGAATTTCTTTATCCAGTTATGAAGGAATTTAGTGTTTACTTTTTAATTTTTTTTTTGTTTTTACACAATGTCCTAGCATTTATGCCATCTTCAAAATCAAAGCAGGAGACATTTTGAAAAGAAGATAAAACTTTTCAACTTGCTAAATGACACCTCTCTTCCCCCTGTGATTCTTAAAGATAAATTAAATAATAGAATATTTTAATGAAATAGTTGTATGATATCAGTAATTACACATTGTGTAAAACTGTAAATAATTAGTGTAAAAATTAAAACCACATTACATTAATTAAAAGAAACAAAATTAAAGAAAAAGAAATTCTGAAATGAACTCTTTCAAATCATCAGATGTTTCCAGTTTCCACTTCATGGAAAATTTCAGCTGTATTTAGTTATGTTTTAAGTCTCTGACAGTCTCAATGGATGTTCAAAATCTCAGAGCAGGAAAATATATGTCATTTTAAAACACTACTATTACAATTCAGCCTGCTCTCTTACAGTGACTCTGTTAAGCAGGGAATAAACACCAGCATAAGTGTTTACTAGGAAGAAACTCTGCTTACCAAACACTTGAAATAACTGCTTTTTGTTCTATGGCAACCAGGTTTTGAAAGAAAGATTTTTCCTTCTTCCCTGCTACAAACCTCCCACACACTTCTGCTTTCTCTCCCTTGCAGTGCTTCACAGAGCTGCCCTTTGCAGGCAGGACTCAAAATCAGCCCTGGCACAAAGAGGCACTGATACCCAGGCTGACCTACAGCTGTCTTTAACCGTATGTCTGCCTTTCTGCCCAGGATCCAGTCTTCCAGGGAGCTGCTGTGTCCAGCGCCCCTAACTGAAGGAGAGTGGAAGATACAGTGGTGGGCTTCACTTCACCTGACAAAATGTGCTTGTGGAGGAGACTCTCATCCAAGTGAGCCACCATCAACTCCTGTTAGAGTCACAGGACACATGCAGGCTGTCCCATGACAGACTTCTGCTTCCCGAGGAGGAGAGCTGGGCAACAGTGTGACTTCTCTCCCATGACTATGGTGGGCAGTCTGCACAACTACACAAATGCCAAAGTCTGCCCATGCTCAGGTCCGTCACACCTGCCATGCTTAGCAGTAACTTGATTTAACAGAGGGGATGAGTGACCAACTCACCTGGCCTTTAATGGAAAATGAAAACTATGTCCCCAGTGAAAAACTATCCTTAGACTTTACACAGTCTTTAATGGTGCCATGCTATGAGGTGCTCACTCAAACATCCTCTCTTCTGGGCTGTACTGTATTTTACATATCCAGAGGATGTTCTGAGTGCAGCATTTCCCTTGGCACTGTGATGACACTGTACAGCCTCATCATGGTACTCTGAGGACAAATTGCTGCTCATGGAAAACAGCACATTAGAATGAAAATAATTATTTGTAAGGAGTTAGATTTCCTTTTTCATTGCAGACAGTCAGGGAGTTCTTCCAGTCCTTGGAGCCAGGCGGTGGGACAGAAAAGCCCACTGCAGGTTTTGATCTCTCAAGAACTAACAGTAATTTAGGGAAAGGTAAGAGAGATTCAAATCTAAGAAATATTAGAAAAAAACAAATGTTTGCTTTCTCTGAGTCTCCTGGGTCTTGATGAAGGCAGCAGCCCCCTAAAAAACTAGTCAGCTGAAAGGTTTGCTATATAAGTGCAGGGTTTACCTTTAGACTTTCTATCCTTGATGATGCAGGAATAGCTTGGGTTACAAAGAACATGAATGTCTGGTACAGCTCAAGTGCATTTGTGCCAGAAATCCTACAGTGTGCTCCTGCTGCTATCGCCCCTTTCTTTGTCATGCTCATTTAAAATAAAATCACTAGCTGGTAACTAACACACATACATCCCCACCTCCTTCCACCCCCACCCCATCCCTCCAAAAAAAGCAGTTCTACTCTGATATACTTGCTGGATCTGCATCACTGGTACATGAAAAAGACCATTGTTTTAGCTGGGAAGATTGCCATCAGAGACTGAAAGCTAGGGTTGCATTCAGACAACATAGCACAGGTTGTCCAGCTAACCGCAAGATATCATTATCCAGATATCCTTGAGGAAACGACTAGGAGAAGACGTGTCGAGGATAACACATCTGTGAAGTTTCCCTTTCCTGTGTCAAATAGCTGAATAACTTAAGCAGGACAGTGCTCCTGACATGCCCTGGACTACCCACTTTCCCTTCTCCTTCTGTAGCCCTCTCTTCCAATACCAGCAACGTTAGGTGTAACTAGCTTTCTTTTCCACAACAGAAGCCTAGATTTATGCAACTTTGTGTATTCTGCTACTTCAGTCTGTGTTCTGGTTCACATGCCATTTATACCAGCACTGGCATTCCCAGTTAAAGCTGTTCAATCCCTTAATGCATTTCAAGCTGGAGGCTGGTGTCCCAGTTACCTGCTACTGAGATAATTCAGTGTCAATCAGCTCCTCTGTCCCTTCTAGCAAATGGAAGTACAAAATCAAACAAGAATAACAATGTTATCCTATTTCTTCTTTTACACTATCCAGGTCCTTGCTTTTTTGAGGTGCTCTTTTCTATCCCCCTCCTCCTTCCCACATGTCCTTCATGAATCCAGAGCCCTCTCTATTGCCCAAAGTGAGGTTCCCATGCATTTACTTGCAGTCACACAGGGATTCAATTTAGTCCTCTGACTAACATCCAAATTCAGGCCCTAAGTGCTGAAACCTCTCAAAACAGCAGAAGACAGTTCCTGCCTCGTGTCTCCTCAGGGCTGCATCCTCGTCTTTGCAACTCCAATAGTACAGGAAACCTCACATCGTATCTTCACACAGTTTCACAGGGTTCATGCTTTTCATTCTTAACAAGGACAATGTGTGTTGCCTCACTCAACATGCACACTCTTCTTAGGCTTTCTCCTGCCATCTATTGTGAGCTGAATGTTTCAGGATTCCTCCATAAATAAAATGGCAAGGAATTGCTGCCTTCCTGACAAAGAAGGAAGAAAGTAAATAAATTTTTGTATAATTTCTCCTCCTAAGATTGATGCCATGTTTCAGGAGAAAACAATTAGGACAAAAAGCAGAGTTTAGTCCCCACCTTAGCCCCGCAGGATGAATTTCCTTTGCATTTGTTCTAGTCAGGCACATACATAGTTCTTGCAGGTTTTATTGATTTTACATCCTTGCTCATGCTCCTCAATTCATGTGGGCCAAGAACCCCCACTAAAGATACAGATACTAGCAATAATCTCAAGTTTGATTTTCTCCATGTTCTATATTAAACAAGTACTCTGCATGGGAAAACATTTCTATATTGAGCTCTTATTTCTTCATTCTCTGAAAAGGAATGTTCTATAGTTCCTGAAGAATCTTAGGCCATATGGTCCCACCTACATGATCTTCCTTCCAGTTTTCACAGTATATTTTGCGCTATTTAGCCACTTTTTTTTTTGTTTGTTTTGCTGTTGTTATACCCACAGTGATCCAACAGTAGCTAGTTCCCTGCTGTTCAACTGTAGAATTGTGACACTAACCATTCTGTGCCTGTATGTGACTGAGTCTAGTAGAGGGATGGTCCTTCTTCAGCAAATTGTTCCTCCCAGTTACATCCTCCGTCTCATCTCCCATTATTAGCAGTGTTAACGCCGTTGTTGTAACAACAGCCAGAGGCTTTGGCCTCCACTAAATAAAGCACTGAAACACATTATTTTTTTCTTTTTCAAAATCTGCTAAGGTCATAGCAAGATCTGCTTTACTTTCTCATCTGCTTCCCCCCTTTATTAAATGAAAATATGTTTTTATGTTGTTAAGTGGAAAAGACAAGTTTGCAAAATTCAGAGAGTGCCAAATACCCTGTGCAGAATTAATTTGCCTGTCCCTGCTCTCATCTGCCAGTGCCCACAATAGCTCCCTGTTTTTTTTCCATCATAGTCAGAGAAGGCAGAAATTAAGAAAAAAAAGCACAGAGCAATGACAGGAAAATAGGAAAATCGAATTTAAAACATCACAAATGTGGAAAAATAATACAAGTCATCATCAACCACTAGACAAAAAAGTCAATGTACTACAACTCTATTATCCAGCTGAGGGTCATGTCCGGAAATGTTTATGGAACATTCTGTAAATTTTCTGAGCTATTAGAAACTTAAATTAATTAGTCTTAAGGCATGATTAAAGAAAAGATTAAACACTTACAGTAGCATGTTTTATAGAATACCTGCTGTGTGAGGATCACTTCATGATATGTAAGGTCCAATGTCATGGCTCCTCTGAAGCAAACATTATTCCTGTTGTTTGGAAAGTGTGCAGAAAGTCAGGCAATTCTAAAATAACTTTTATACTGAAGTTATACCATAATTGTAAATAGAAATACATTTAATTAAAAGGATATAAAGGATTTTCTAGTTTCCTGTGTTACTCCTTACTTTCTGTTCTCTTATTTTGTTTTTACATGTTATAGATACAAATTAAAAAATATGTAAAAAGTAACACAGAATCTGTGAATCTGTCACTTAATCCACAGCATATAAATTCACCATCTTCGGTTACACACTAAAGGGGTTGACTGTGAAGTTATCTCTTATTTGTTTCCTTATTTTAGGTAATCATCTACTGGGTTCTAGATTTATGGGGAAAAAAAAAATCAACCAACCAACCAACCAACCAAACACCCTTCACCCCCTCACCCCCCCAAAAAAGCTTCATTCCTTTGACTTTTTAAAGAATAGAGTCTTTCACAAAAAATGATCATCAGGTTTTTGTAAGACAATTTCCACAGTGAAAAAGAGCATTTTCAAAAGTGGAAAAGATCATTAGCATGACAACGATGAAGAAATTCATCAAAATTTGGTCGGAGAAGTAATAGAGGACTCCTTGGCCCTGATTGCTGTAATGTTGGGTGATTTTTTTTTTTTTAATATAGGCAAATACTAGGCTAAGTTGGGCCACTCAAATAATACGTTCACTCCTAAAAATACTTGTAGTAAAATCCAGCTTTGCACATCTGAGCATCCTCCACCAAGTCCAGAGGGAATATTCCCACGTGTAAAATTTACTCAGATTTGTAGCATCAGGACTTACATTAGGAAACAGTGCTGCAGGCCTGCTTGGGGAAACAAAATAGAACAGCTGCACCTAATATGTGTCATTATTATTACTGGTTTAATCTGTCCCCTGTGTAAATAAAATTATGCTAAAATGGTATTTGCCTAAACTGAACTTGAGAAACAATTAACAAATGCAGCTCCAAAGCATAACGGAAGCTGGAGGATCCTCTGGCACTGCTGACACATGTGACTGCATGCAGAGGCAACCCGTGGAGATGTACAAAGCCAGGGGCTCTCCTGGGCCCTGAGGCAAGGGGTGTCCACCTGACCGTAGAGCTATGTCTCCTCCTTCGTCTCTGGCTATGCAGTGGGGCAGGTTCTTTCTTACACAAGGATGGGCTTTTTCAGTGATGAGCTCCTCTCTGTGTGTTCTCTCAGAGCCCAGGAGCCTGGCACTGAGCACATGCGTTTTCTTTTAGACATCCTTCTCCCTAAGGACATAGGATTGCAGGATATTTCCAGGAGATCTATGTGGATCAGTAGTCACTCAAATCATGGTCCACATGGAGCTGGAGGAAATATGGAAAAATTGCAGGCTTCACAGGCCGAGTGCAAGAAAAGACAGGTTGTAAAAAGGAAACTTTGAGAGCTATTCCCCAGGAGGCTGCTCTGGTACTGAGCGCAACAGAAGTTTTATGTGAGCACTTAGCACAGCAGCTTTAGCAACCCACAACAATGCAGATAGTATCTTGGATATGCAGGGAACCAAAGGTACTCATGGGCTGAGGATGTGGGCTCTTGAACATCCTGAAAAGAATATATTGGACGTGTGAGCCTGTCAGCATGTCCCATATAGCATCATTTTGTTGTGACTCTCACAGCATTTAAGAGGTTGTAAAGAAGTATCACTGCATGTGGAGAAAGTCTTCTTCTGTGCAGCTGGGATACCAGGAATGCATTCAGGTCTTGTTGGATATATTCTGTGAAACTTCAGTGGTGCTTCAGTTTTAGGTAAAAAAGAGAAAACTGGTCCATGCAAAGTGGAAGAGGCAGAGGGAGAAATTCAAAACTCAGAAAGGATCTCCAGTGGAACAGGATAACAGCTTAATCTCCATTGGAAGAAAGAAAATATGAAATAAATATCATAAGACAGAATATTTTTTTATTTCCAGAAACAGTCAATCAGGTCTTAATTAAATTCTTAATATCAATTTTCAGGAACCATATGTAACTAACTTTAAAAAGTGGAGATGAAAATACAGCCCATTGCTTTTATCAAGAAATTGTTTCAGCAAGGCAGAAAGGAGCAAATGCAAATCAATTCTGGAACTGTTAGAAACAGGGAGCAAAAGTACTGTGGTGGGAGGTGGGAGCTCCTCTACTCCACCCCAGCACTGACCAATGCTGTACATTGGGGGCTGCACAATTCACTCTGCCCAGAGTTCTGCTTGACCATGTGGATAATCAGGTTCTGCTGAAGGAACATCAGTTGTAAGAGATAAGTGTCATTTCCAGCCTTGCTTTTATTGGACTTTGCACATATGGGAATTTGTTATAGTGGGATGAGGAATGTTCTGAGGGGTTTTATGGAGGAAGTCATCCTGGGCATTTCTGACTAAAGTGAGTGGTGTGTTGTCCACAAATGCAGGGATGTTAGTAATCCAGACAACCCCATCTAGTCCCATGTTCTCCAAAATACTTGGGAAAAGATTCAAGTGGGTCTTGAAGGACCCCAAAAGATGGCACTGAACCTCTGGACAGCTCTGTATTTCACCCAGAACCTTGGCTTGGACAGCTTTGGTAGTGTGAGGATATCAGCATGGTGCTGTACCATGGTGCAATGCCTACACTGGCGATGTAAAAATATCCACGTAGGAGAACTGGTGATGAGCATGTCCAGTGTGGTGTCTGGGATGGTCAGCAAAGATTAGATTAATCTTTTCTGGCATCTTCTGCTGGAGTTGTTTGCCAGCACAGCAGCTTTTCTCTGCAGTTGGTGTCAGATCTGTAGAGAGCCTGGGTAAAGGGCTCTCCCTCTTTCCAGCTGCCTTACTGGATGCCTCTGCTAAACTGGACCCCTAAGCAGGGCCCCATTGTCTTGGGGTCTTGGACAACTGCCAAGAGTGCTCACCTCTTAAATCATCTCTGTCTATAACTATTTTCTTCTTCTGCATGCACTATGGTGTGCACTGAAGCACAAGGCCAGTTCCTAAGACCTTGTTTTATAGCAGTAGACCCTGTAATCAAATTCAGCCGCCCTTCTACAGACTCTCAGCTGGTATTGTGCAGTTTGGCTATTTCATCAGCTGCTTTGGTAGGAATGAGGGACATATCAACCCTGGGGCTGCTGGAATAGGCTACCTCTCTAGACAAGGGAGGGCTGCATGATGACAAACTTGTTAAAGGAGTTTTCATGTAACTGTTATGTAAGCATGAGTTGACTATTCTTTCCCATTTGTTAAACTTATGCATGATATTCATCGCTGTCATCTTTATGGCACAGAGCTTCAAGGCTGTGACTGGGAAAATTGTTACACATTGTACATTTGTTTTGTTTTCCAGAGTGATTGGAATGATTTGGTATGTATTTTTAGGCAGATCTCATAGATGTAGACACGTCTGTGCTGTTATTCTACGTCTACTCTGGCCGGTCTAGTCCACCAGCATTTCAATGCCTGCTATTCAATAACACTTATTAGAGTAAAAGGAAAACCTGTGATGGTCTTCCTAAGTACTGTGCCAGGTGAATGGAAAACACAAAAAGTGTCTCAACTGGGTAAAGGATCTTCACACCTTTTGGCAGATATACTACATACACAGAAAATGTAGTGGTATTTTTCCAGCCCTGAGAGTCTCACCCTCTGCATAAACATCAAAGGGAACATACCCGGAATATTCAGCGAGATGAAGAGTGTGAATTCATCACCGATTCCTCCTCAGCATCTGCCTAAACTAAATATAAGCAGATCCAGAGAGATTACCACTTTAGAAGCAGGGAGGATCCTGCCAAAGGTGAGATTTCTATTTCCTGAACACTGCTAAGAGGTGAGTAAGGCAACTCTAGGACTTTGATGATGATTCTGCCTGGCCTTTCAGCTAGTCTTTGACTGGAGTAACCTTAAAAGGCTGCTGACTCCCTCAGTGGTGACATTAGAAGGCATTGGCAGAATGGTACTGACTTTGCTATAGCTGTTCCTGCTTTTTGTACAATTGATGGAGGTGAGCACTCCTAGCACTCAAATATGGTGCCTGCAGGGCATCTGTTTTTCATCAGTCATGTAAAATCTATATATAACTGTCAGCTATTATTAACTATTAGTTATGGTAAAATGTACTTATAAAACAAGCCATACTGCAAACAGCATATTTGTGATGCACAGTACTTTTTCAGTGCAGCTGACAGTCAGGGCCTGGCTGAAGGCCTGAAGTCAGAGCGTGAATAGACCAAACTGAGCTGGGACTGTCTGTAAGGAAAAATTGGTAAAAGGATCAAGGGAACAGCAAATTTTCCTACTGTAGAAAAG
The DNA here is from genome assembly GCF_003031625.1 of Empidonax traillii. NCBI lineage: Eukaryota > Metazoa > Chordata > Aves > Passeriformes > Tyrannidae > Empidonax > Empidonax traillii. The sequence continues at coordinate 475,620 of NW_020955425.1, read as the reverse complement.
GAGAGAGTCTCAGAAAATGACACAGGGAAAAGCCTCCAGGCCATATTGTACTCACCTGGTTTGCACAGAAAGTCCCTGAGTAACACTATTTGTTAGTAGTGTTTATTTATTTATATGGGTCTTCACATATTAGCAATGCTATCCAGAGATGACAGTTCACAATTCTGCATAACAACGGCAGATGTACAACTGTTTAACAAGTATGATGTGGAGAAGGACATGTATTGCTCAGGGAGAATGCTCTGACACGGCTGAGACCATGGCGCAGCCTTCCTACAAACAGGTTTCAACCTCTCGAAAACCTGTGGCTTCCTTTCCACTCGATCACTATCCCTGAGGGGTCCTTGCCTGCAGTTAAAGAGCTGAGCCTTCTGTTTTGTACAGAAACAGGTTGTTTTGCCCTGTCCTAGTTTCAGCCAAGGGGATGAGGGGGTGGAGCCTGGAGTAATGTGGGTGTGTTGAGGTTGTTATTCTATACCACCCATGTCTCTGGTGGGGCGTGGAAGTGATTCTCCAAAAAGAGGGAGGGTGGCATTGAGTGGAGGTAGCACACAGAGGGTCTGCAGCCATTTTGTCCTTGTCTGGGGCAGTAGGTGGTGGAGTGGTGGGGTGGCACTGATGCCGACTGGAGGATTTGTCTGACATTGTTTTTCATTGTCTCAGGCATGGGGAAAAAACACACGTGTGGAAGGGGCAGGGGCCTTTTTGTTCTTTGTCTCATGGCTCTGGCTGCAGTCACGTTGCATGGATGAGCATATTCCATGTAATCGCCCTCTTTTATACACTGTTCTTATCCATATTATTGCTGTTACTGTTCATGTTTTTATCTCATTGCTGTTTCCAGTAAATTTTTATTTTAACCTATAATCTCTGCCTTTTGTCTCTGTCACCTGAGGGGGTGGGAGGAGGGAAGTGGCTGCACGGGGACTGATTTCCAACTGGGTTTAAACAGCCCCCTTAAAAATCTAATATGAAATGCTAATACAAAAACAACAATTTTTCTTGAGCATGAAATAATGTCACGGACCAGCAGAACTGCGTGACCACTCCAAGGCCACATTCTCATAAAGATGCCACAGCAAGCAACTGAACTGCAGCAGAGAGAAAAAGGAAAGTTGGCTGGCTCTGAAATGCAGGGACATCTCCCCTTTCCATGCAGAGATGCAGGAGAGGCACAGAGTCAGGTTTCCCAGGGTGTTTGCAGTCAGATTGTGGAAGTCTCTTGTGGCAGCAGCACAACCCTCCTTCCCTTTCCTCCCTAGGGACCTGTTTCTATTTTGACCTATAATACCAAATTAAAGCAACTTTAATTTCTACCACAATCTGAAAGCATCAATTCCAGTAAGCATTAATCAGACCTAGGCTAATACAAGACTAATGAAGTAGTTAACAGCGGTGGAGCCTGATATTAGCTTGAGTTTTGACAGCCTCAAGAACTTCAAAATTATGAGATCACTCCCCCAAATAAGACAGGATGAAAAGACAGCTATTTTCTTTTGAAACACAGTTCAGGCTGCTTTTATGTAAAGTCTACAGTCAGAGGGCATTTTCCAGGTCCTGTATTCACCTGCAACTTTTTTCTCTTTGAATGCTAGCTTCCGTGTAATGGCATGACCATATAAACTGAGGCTTCATTAAAAAACAAGTGTCGCTGCCATACATTTGACAAAATCTCAAAAGCTGACCATGTTGTGACACTGATGAGAAAAGCAAGTTTTCTAAAAAGAGAAAACATTTTGGTCAGTCAGGCTTCTTTTTCCTGGTTTCAATATCTCAAAGATAGGCATGCAGAACAATATATCAGCCCATCTGAAAAAATAAAGTGGAAGCTATGGGAAAAAAAAAAGTATCTGATCTTTTTTTTTCAAGGTTTTCCACCACCTTGCTCTAGATATCACTGGTACCAGTAATACAAAAATTAGGGCCTTGTCCAGAGAAATAGCGTTAGTCAATATTATTAAAAAGGAAAGTAGGAACAAAGAAAGATACTAGGGTTTTTTATTATATGTATTATTATTATATAACATATTAAAACTAGAAGAATTTAATTTTCTGGTTTGTTTGTCCTAGCATGCTTCTCTAGGCTTATCATTAGTTCCACTGGAACACAGGGAATGTAAAAGATATTTTAATACAAATTACTGAATTTGATTAATTTCATTCTCCTTATAAAATTGTCTGCTGTAAAATTATGTCTAATGTGAAACAGTTATAATTTGCTTACTACTCACAGTATTAATACCTATTTAAACTGACCACAGTAGCATGCACCCAGTTGTCGCAACATGCAAAACCCCACAAGATTTATTTCAGTGTGTCTGGGGAGTGCCAAAGCATGAAAATATATTGAAATTTAAAAGGTCTCAGGTAACTGTTCTATAGATTGTGGAGAAAACTGCCAGTCAACTCAGAATAGCACAGTCAGCTATTTCTAAAATCACAGACTTCTTTTAAATCCATTTTTTGATGTTTCCTACCTGAGTTACACCTGCCAGAGTATTTCTTTAACCTCAGTTTCAAGACTTGTGTTCACAGACCTCTTTAAGCACTGGAAGTTTCACCATATGAAACCAATTAATTTAAGAAAACACATCTATAAGCAGCGCTAAAGTCATCTTGCAAAAAGCTCTTACAAACAGTAAGAGTACTAATTAAAGCCTGGAATCTGACCCCAGAGTTAGAGACTATCCCAGCACTGGCTGCAGATCAGCCCATCTAGCAAAACAAACCCTCTAAGCAGTACCATATGGAAGACCAATGGTCTCCAGTAGGATTGGCTTTTAGAGATAAGATCAATGGAGAGGCAAACATGACTAACATTATTTCAGTGCTTTGATACTCTGGTGATAGGTGCTTTTAAAAACCAACCCACGCTAACCAACCATGGCAAAATTCCAGCTCAGACCTTTCTGCTGATGGACAGAAGCAATGCTGAAGATGGATTTTCTTTCCACAAAATAGCAAGGAGTAGACGGAGGTCCATGACAGTGAGGTGATAAAGTGGCAAGAGCCTTTTCCTCCTGCAGGAATCGCAGCATCTTCTCATAAGGGGATGAAAATGGCAATCATAAAGTGAGCAAACCAGCCAATAAAGATTGTTGCAGGCCTGCTAGCGTGCAGAGTGCTAAAAATTTGCAAACTTCAATCCTTCCTGCATGTAACATGGAGATCAAACTATCTCTTACTGCTTCCAGCTGTGGGAGGCTGAACATATGCTGCAGGAAACCTGCAGCTGCATGTAAAGGGAAGAAGGCACACAGATGGTGTGTGCACAGATGGAGGGAGCCTGTGCTGACGGCACTGCCCGTCACGCAGCACCAGACGACACACAGAAGCTGCCTGGGGAGAGAGGGACAGCTGTGGGGAGACACCACAGTGCCCTCACGCTGTGTGAGGTTCATTTAGGCATCATTTTGATGAATTTGGAGATATCGCAACCTTGGTCTGGCCCTCTATGCTGGAGGCCCTATGGAGCACTAGCTCAGGGGAGCTGTGGTGAGGCCTGCGGGGTGGATGAGGTTTAGTCAGAGGAAAACATGTGAATCTCAGCAGTGCCTAATTTGTGGCTTCATCCGCAAACCTAATTCCACTGCAAGGCTGTAAACACATATATGTTTCCTAATCCCTCTGCTCCTCCTGAGCACAGAAAGCATTCTAGCCTGTCTGGAAAGTCTCCTCTGCACCTAGTGGCTCCTAATAAAGGGCTGCTTTATGAACGTAATCCCAGAAAATTATAGAATCATCCATTTGCACTGGAGGCAGCTTCTGTTGACAACCAGCTCTTGCTCTTTGAATGGGCTTCACCCTGCTCTTCTCTAGGACCTTCCCCAACTTTCCCTATCAGCTCTCTTATGCACCTCTCAGCTTGCTGGTTATTGCAGATCCCACACTTTTCCCAGCAGATGTAGGGCCACTCTGAGTGAAGGAGAACCTAAATATGAGAAAATGCAACACAAAGGACCTTCTGCCAGCCCTGCAGCCCTTAACACCTTGCCTGTAGGAGCACGTAAACAATGATGGCTCTCATTGCCCGACTCATTGGCAGCATGTTCTGTTAATGAGATAAACCAGAGTACAGGACTGATAAGAACAGGAAATGCAGGGAATGAAAATATGCTGTGAGTACGAGATAGGAGAAATGTTGTATCAACACTGATAAATTAACTATGCCTATCTCTATCTTATAAAAATGAGGACAGTTGACAAAGGATGGGCTTCACTGTACTTACACTATACAGATCTTCAGAGAGGGTGACCAAAGCCAAACTGCTTGGGAAATGGTCAGTATGCCATGCTAACTCCCAAAATGAGGAGTGTTTGAGATATTGGTGCCTGAGAACTGAAACTGGTACTGAAAATGTGCCAGGAAAGGCAACACATCAGCAATATATATGACTGTGTCTTAGGGCCCAGATATCAGTGCCCTGACATCGTTCAGTATATTTGCACATGCTTTGCCTTTGAGATTTGGTCACCATGTAGTTGATGCAGTTGACATTTCTACCACTGCAATGTGCTAATTGATACTTTTAAGAATATAGTCCTCAGAATATTGTTGCAGGTGGCAAAACAAAAGGAGCAGTAACTTCCTGAATGAGTGCATTAAACACAAAAGTATATAATATGTGGAAGTAAGACATCATCATTTCTTCACATGCAGCACCAGAGAAATCACTCTGAGTAAATGCATATTAAAAGGAGTTTAATTACCTGGCAAACCTAACACTGGATGAAAACCTCTTCCCTTTGAGTGACATTCTCAATACATTCTCATAGCAAGGACATAAATACTCCTTGACAGCCTTGTGAAAAAAAAATCTTGAAAGGGGAACAGAATATAACCTGTAGTGAGATAAAAATTGCAATTGCAGATTAGTCAAATGCTTTCTGCAATCTGGTATTCTGCCTCTGACAGTTGTTAGCACAGGTGCTTTGAAGAAAGGTGCGGACTCCGCACAATGTACTGCCATGAAATGACTTGCCCATGGAAGAGTTTCTGCTTAACTTTAAGAGATGTTTTATGTCCCCGAGCATGATAGTTTATCCCAGCTTTTATGACTGCTACATTTTTATCCTTGCTTGTATAAGAGTAGATGGAATGATTCATGCACGTCATTTGGTGCTGCTTTTAGCATTCATGGAGGAAATGCTAACTTCTCCTTCTTACTCCTTTGATTTTACCCCTGGGGTTGTCATGGGGCTAGTGACAAAAGAGGCAGAGAGAGGTGCTCTAGCTTCTGTTTATAACACAACTAGATTTGGGTAATCTCTTCCAGACTTAAAAAAAGCAGGTCCTGAAAAGGGAACTATATGGCATTAGCATGGCCTGCCTTGCTTTTTAAAAGTATAACTTGCAGGTTGAGCCAGACTTTATTTCTGTTTGTGTTGTGGCATGACACCTCATGACTTTGATTTAAGTGGTGGAGCAGGTGGGGGCTTTGGTGACTTTCCACTGGCTGGAGATTTCCCATCAGGAAGCCAAGTTCACCTGCTGGCTTCAACTGTGAGCCTCCAGGCACCTCTAGGGTGTTGCTCATTGGTTTGAGGCCTCTCTTGGTGGGTAAACTAATGACGCTCTTCTGTTCCTGCCATCTCCTCTTACCCAGAGAGCTACATAGCTTTCAGTACTCACTGATGTGGTCCCATCAATCCATCATCATGTAATGTGGTGTGGGCCCTGACACCTCCCCCCACCCCTCATGCTGGCTTCCTCACAGGAATTGCAGACCTTATTTCCATTTGCAAGATTGGATCTCTGAGGAAGGAAGAAATGCTTTATGAGTCACCACCCTTAAGAGCTTTACACTTCAAGATATAAATGTAGGAGGATATTGTTCAGAGGTCTCTCAGTTTGCTCTGAAAACCTGAAAAATCTTGTGAAGAAACCAAAATCATGAATTTCTCTGTTTGGCTGTATGGAAATGATTATCGCAAAATGCTGATACCTGCAGAACTTCCCATGTAATTTTCTCAGTTAAGAAACAGAAAATGTAAAGCCCCTCAGCTCTAAGCTGGCTCAAGGAATGAGCTTCCATTTACCACTGCATGCTTTGCTCTTGTTGGTGCCAGTAAACTCTAAGCAAGTTGTCTACAACAGCAAATATGTAAGTATTAATGACATGTTTTTAAAAAGGATTCCAAAATGCTGGGTACGTCAGAAGGGGAAATAGGTAGAAAAGAAGATGAGGGTGTAGTTCTTAAATGGCTTGTTGCAAAGAGAAAGTCCAGTTCCTAACGTATAGTCCAACTGCCTGGTAAAAAATTACACATGCTCTGGGTTTCATTTAATCTACAGATTAGGAACACTAAAGTTGCCACAAGAAAGGCCAAGCACATTAGTGAACTCGCACAAGTATTCCACCCTTGGAAGATCTGTAAATACAGTATTCCAAAAACGTCTGTCAGCTCTCCAAAACCACTGCAGGAAAGGTAAATATGAATAACTGCTAATAAAATCTAGAGAGAGTAAACTGGCATTTCTTCTGGGTGATGGCTAGTGACTAAGACCATTTAAACAACTCCTTCTGTGACCAAACTGGGAAAGAGTCTCAGAAAGGAGGGCTGAGAAATGAGAAAAATTAGGCCAATTCCAAACGCTGAATTTCATTACTGAAAAATTAGGAGTTTAAAAAAACAATAGTGACTTGTGTTTTGATCTGAATTTGTAGAGATCACTTGGTTGACTTGTTGGATACTTCTACTTCATCTGAGAAGACCCACTTCCTTTTTCTCTTGGGGGGGTTATTAACCACTGAGAAATTGGATGTCAAGGAAAACGCTAAATACTGTGTCTATGACTGATGTGAAGAAGCAGAGGATGGTAGTGTCTCTGATTACTCAGCTTTGTGAAACCTTTCTTGCTCTGTTTCAGCCCCCTGATCTGCTTGAGAAATTAGCTGTTGAGGGAGTTCAATATGGATGTTTATGGTGGGGATTTGTGGGGCTATAGCAAAGACCAGCACATGGAGCATCTTGGTGAAGGACACACCCACACATTTTTGAGGTGCTTGCTCTGGTCAAACTAATTTAAAGCCAGTTCTCTGACCTTTCCACACAGTGTTGAAGCCACCAGTATTTCTGCTAGTTTACCAAGATAAAAAAAGGGGGAGTTCAGATCTCACAGAAGTGCTGAGGCCAAGCCTTCTGCAGGATGAGAGGGGCCAGTGCTGAGGGAGAAGCCCACTGATGCAGATAATCCTGTCATGGCATCACCCTTCGTCATCAGTTGTGGTAACAAGGGGCTATTGGGTTTAATGGCAAGTTGGCAGTGCTTACAGGGCTTTGTGCACATCATGTGCTACAGGGAGATGGATGCTCCTTAAGCTAAACATGGCTCTCGAGCTTTCAATGAAAGATCTCAAAGACCCCTTTGACCTTAGCATGGCCAGAGGTCTTATTGCTGCCTCTGCCAGATGTTACTTAATTTTTGATGAACACATTTTCAAAATGGCTCAGTCTTGATCATAATATCATATAATTTTATGAATTCAAAGGGACCTTTAAAGGTCATCTATTCCAACCCTCCTGAAATAAGCATGGGCATCCTTAACTAGATGATGTTGCTCAGAGCCACATCCAGCCTGGCTTTGAATGTCTCCAGGGATGGAGAATCCACAATCTCTCTGGTGAACCTGTTCCAGTGTTTTGTCACCCTCATTGTAAAAAAAAAAAAAAAAAAAAAAAAAAATTCTTCCTTATATCTAGTCTAAATCTACCTTCTTTTAGTTTAAAACCAGTACCCCTTGTCCTTCACAACAGGCCCTGCTATAAAGTTTGTCCTCATCTTTTGTACAAGCCCTAAGTACTGAAAGGCTTCAATAAGGCTTCCCTGGAGCCTTCTCTTCTTCAGGCTGAGTAAGCCCAACTCTCTCCCTGCCTTTTCACCAAGGAGAGGTGCTCTGGCCTTCTTATCATCTCTGTGACTCTCCCCTGGACCTGCTTCATACCTTTCTTGTTCTGGGGACTCGGGAGCTGGATGCAGTACTCCAGGTGGGGTCTTACCAGGGCAGAGCAGAGGGGCAGGATCACTTCCCTTGATCTGCTAGCCACATTTGTTTTGATACAACACACGGTTGACTTTCTGGGCTATGACCACACGTTGCCTGGTCCCGTCCAGCTTGTCATCCACCAGTATCCCCAATTCCCTCCAACAGGGCTGCTCTGAATCCCTTCAACCTGCAGCCGATATTGATAGTAGGATTTGCAGACCCATTAGTCAAGCTTGATAATCTATGTATATATTAGCTACACTTGTCTGTTTCCTGCAAATATAACACTGCTTGATATTTACTTAACTTGTATTGTGTCTGTGAGATACCCTGCCAGCAAACTCCATCTCTAAAGTATCTGCAAAATGTGCACTTGAGTGAAACAAATGTTTTAGATGAGTCAGGACACTTAAGAAACATGCTGGAAATATCCATCCAGGCCTAGTGAGAAGAAAATTAACATTCACCATTTCTTTCTAAACTTCCTTCTTTTATTTTTTGAAACAAAGAGAAACTGCAGGAGAAGCCATGAATGAGCCCCACTGACGCTGCAGGCAGGTACTGGACTGCACTTTCTGTGGCACATGACATGGAAAGTGTCACTGCCTGTCCTGGTATTCTCTAGTGTATAAGAGCTAAAGGCCTTCCCACGCATCAGGAATCTTGACATAATGTAAAATTTTCAGAGACACAAAATTGCAGCAAATTGCACATTAATCTTTCTGAGAAGGTTCCTACACAGAGATGACTAATGGTGGTCTGTGTGCTATAGTAATTTTTTTCTAACTTAGATTCTCTGGTGGTGTTTCAGAAGTTCAGCTCTCATTCCCAGCACTTCACTGTGGCTTGGCACAGAAGCTGCACCACCATCCACTGAGGTAGCCAGGTGTGGTACCTGGATTCACACTGCTAATTTCTATGTTTAAAGGCCCATCTTCACAACTGTGACAGAGTACGTAATACCAATGACAGACAGGGGACCCCAATAACCTGACTGGAAAAAACAGCATCCTGACCCAGATTTTCCTTGGGCTGTTGCAGGAGGACATAAGCTCCACAGACAGGACGTGGGACCCACAGAGATGCTACGACAGTAGTGGGTCTCTGGAGCACCTGACAGGCAGAGGGGTGTTATTGTCTGTGGGGGAATGAGATGCTGGGGAAGGGCATATCACTATATACGTGATATAGTATCAAACACTCAGGGAAAAACCAAAGGTGGGGAAAGAGAGCTATGAAAGGGATTTGTGAAAGAAAAAGCATGTAATGAGAGTGATAGTAAAGGTATAAAAGGGGCAAGTCATGTGCAAACAGGCAGCTGATCAGCACACTTGTCTGGTCATGCCCTGCACCTCATCAGTACAGTCTGTCCCATCTCCTGATTAAATGCCATTTCAACTCTTCTCCTGGGAGAAGGATCCTATTCGGCATCCATGGGTGTGGTGGAGTCAGAATGCAAAAGTTGAACAGGGTGGGAGGCAGAGGGACAGGAGAGGCTGTGTTGGTGCACAGCTCAACATGTTTTCATAATCCAATACCAAGCCAGACTAGCTGGCGAGTAGGATAAGAGGCCTTAGAGCCAGATATTGAAATGCCTGTTGTATTTTTGAGCCATGTCCTGGAAAGACCCAAGGGTTTGTGAATCATCTGTAGGAGGGAACAAGGGATACAGGGGATGACTGAGAGACTTGTTTGTGTCTGAGCATGTGCAAGGGGTTTGGGACCTCAGGTATCTGTAGTGGTGCCACAACCACAGGGGTTTGCATGGCTAGGTGTCCATGCCTGGAGAGACTGGGATCCAGGGGCAGCTGCTGGGCAGACTAATAATCCAACCCCACCCAATGGAGGGACCAACATTATATGTATGTGTACATTTCCCTCTTCCAGATCTTCATTCAGAACTGCCAGGAAGCAGAACAGGATTAGCCCATTTGAGACACCTCTGTCTGTGTGAGTATTTCTGCCAAGGCCCATCTGCATGACTAGCAGTGTGTGCTCGTGCATCCTGTGTGAGTGTGGATGTATTCCTATGGTGGCTATGAGCTCAGCCCCTCTGTGGGACAGACCTGAGGATGCAGAGCTGTTGTTGCCTCACCTTGATTAGGCTGTGTTTGGCAGCCCCTACAGTAGATTACTTGCAGAGGCATGGCTTGGTTTCATTTTATGTCCATTCATCAGTTTTGCTGAGAAAATATGAAGTTGAGTACTAGCAAAAACGGGCATTTGGGCTGATTGGGTTTCCCTGAAAACAAAAGTTGTGTCTAAACTGTAAGGTTAGGTTTAAGATCCCAGATTAGCTCTGCTGACTAGTGTTGCTGGTGTAGCTTGGATGGACTTGAGTGTACTCTGAACACCCAAATAATTACCCAAGGCTCCAATGGTTCTTAAAAAATACACTGAGGTTGTCCATGGTTCCAGTAACCTGCAGCTGATTGAAGTCTGGCCTCATCTGCAGTCAGGTCTCTGCAGGACAGATAATGAGAAAGAAGAAAGGGCCAAGGACAGAAAGTTGGGACAGAAGAGCCCGATATGAGAGATCCACCTCAGTAGCCTTCATGCAAGACAGGCTCTGCCCCAACAGCTCTTTAAGCCTCTTTCTCCACTTGAATCTACAAAAGAAATAAGATAAAATAACCCAACAATGGAGCTCTGTGTGATTCAAGCCACAATACTATGGGTGTCACAAAAGAAAAAAGCTTTTGTTTGTATTTGGCTGGTATTTATGAATCACAGAGGCCACAAAGATTTTTAGCAACCTTTGCACCATCTTTGGCAGTTCACAGATGTCTCCCACTGTGTTTAATTTCAAGTTTGAGCTGCTTTAGCAAAGAGACATTTGGGATGGCAGCTCTGATGGCCTTTCTCTGAACTGGCTTTTACCTTACATAGTGCTTCTTGCTTTCTAAAGCTTTATTTATTTATTTATTTTAGATTTGGGGAAAAATGGGTATAATAGTGCTGTTGGGAATTGGTGATACTGCCAACTTGCTCAGTGGTATTTTTACAGCCAGATACAATGACTCAAAAAGGAACAAAGCAAAAACACCCTAAGACTTCTTCCCCCACTCCGTTTTCCCAAGTGGCTGAGTGTAATCTATGCAATAAGAAGTATCTCTTCCAGTCCAAGGAAATATTTGAATGTGATGTGCTAAAGAAGAAATTGAAGACACTGAATAACCTCCCCTCTCCCACTGTGCGGTTTGCTGATTTTATCATTAGATTACTGCACTGTGGTTTTTTTGAACAGCCAAGCTGATACACTCACCCTAAATGACTACCCTCTTTTGAATGAACCATCTCCTTGATTCAGAAATAATTTCACCAGGGCTGAGGCCTCCTCTTTCAGCCACCTGACACAGAGCAGATCCCTCAGCATGCAGCGTCACTTTTATTTCTCTGCAGGTCATGGATTTTAAAGATAGGACTCATGGAAACCTTCAAGCCAATGTTCTTTTTGCATGGACTTACTGAGATCATTTTGTGCTTCAGATCCAAAGACAATGGTTGGAATAAACAAGATCTTTCTGGAAAATCTTCCAGTATAAACATTTTTTTTTAATCCATTGTGAGTTGTTCTGATGATGAAGTACTTACAGTAAATTACTTTTAATTAAAAATTTATTTCCAACCCCAGCAACTGAATCGTTTTGTATCTATGTCTGCCAGACTGAAACACTGTCTGCAGTCATCTGTAGACTCATAGGTGGCTGTAGGTTGCCATCAAACCACCTTCTACTTTGATGGTCCTTTTAAATCTCTCCCATGTACATTTTACAGTTCAGCATATTTTTCTGCTTTGTTTGTGAATAATGTCAAGAATATCAACACCAATGTAAGATCTCTAACTCCCACCTGCTTCCTTTCTCCCCTAGTTCTCTCTCCCACAATGCACATATATATCAAAAATACCTTTAGATGATGAACATACCTCTCCACAAGAGCATTTTGAGACCAGAAGTTTACCCATTTTTGGTGAATCTGGCAAATGCCCTGTTGATTCTGTGTCACCCTTGGTGCCTGATAAAAATGTTATGCAGTACCAACTCAACTTCCCAGGATCCCCATCAGGCTGACAGCTCTGCAAATTACGTGGGTCATGTCATTTATCATGCTAAGTTTCTCCCACACATCTGGAAATTCCCCAGTGTGCTAAGATTTATTTTACTTGGCTTGCCTTTTTTTTTTTTTCTTTTTTTGACTGCTGGATACAGGTTACTCGGACCCTTGCCTGACTTCATTATCTGCTGTTTAACCTCCTCTTTAGTTACAACTGGGACAAAAACCATGTGATTGCTCTTGGTTGACATGAATAAATTATTCCCTGGGCATAGGACAAAAATTTTACAGAATAAGTCTCTTTTTTACATTTTTTCCCTATTTGTAGTTTTACTATTTTCATCTCATGATGGACTCATGTCATTGTTAGTATTCTTTATGTTCTGGAAATACTGAAGTAAAATCCCAAATATGCAACAAAATACTCAACAGGCAACTTTCCTCAGCTCTGCTAGTCTTGATTCTCCTTGTGATCTGTTTCTCCTTTTATCAATTTTCTCCAAAACATACCTTTTAATTTATATATATTGTCATTAAACACTTTTTACTTTTTCTCTCAGGGTCCACATAGACATATGAATAAGAAGTTTTATTTCCCTTCTGAGGCAGGCCATTTAATGACTGCAGATTCTTTTGTTGGGTGTGGCTTTTTCGGGCATCTGCTGAAGTATTATCCAATGATTCTCAATCATCATTCAGATTTTTCTGTTAATAAAGTCCTTCTCCTAGTTGAACTTCTCCCAGCATTGTTTTCTGCTAAAATGATTTTTTTTTCCTTTAAAGCACAATTAATATCCTTTATTGGCTTGGACTTCATTCCATTTGGAGATAACAATGAGTATAATCCCACTGTCATCAGTTATACCCAAGCCGTTGCTAATTGTTCACTTTATAATTAGTCTTTCTGCTGTAGTAAAGAAAAGATTTAATGTAGGAGATTTCCCAGTTGGATGTAGCACTAAAATTATTGTCTGTAACATTTGCAATGGTAACATTTCTCTTTTGTTTACTACAGAAATGTGGACTATTTCAGATAATCAGGGTACTCAAAAGATAAAAACACTGACAACAAAAAAACATCAAGAAAACTGCCCATGATTCTCAGTAGTGGTACCAAATCTTCTCCTGGTATCTAAAACATCCAACCAGATCATCCTCTGACAGGGCATGGTTCCTCAGTGACGTACACATTGCCATGTTGAGCAGATCTGCAAACAAGTGAGATCCAGACCAGGTGGGTCTGGGAAGAGAAAGGCTATGTTGGCCCAGCACCTCACTTGCCTGGTGAGTCTTGGTAAGCAGACACACAGCCCCATGGTGCCCCCCAAGAATTTTCTCCCCAGCTCAAGCCCGCTTTTCTGAGATGCTTGAGCACTGCAGTGCCAATCTGCTCTCAGAAATATGACTCCAACCTCTTTCAGAGTGCAGTTGTCTTCTCCCTCCTGATTTCCCCTTGGTGCTTTGCCTTGCAAGGAATGGCACTGAGAAGCCTCCTCCAAGTTTCTCTTCCTTTGTCATAGAGGGCAGTTTTAGTTTGATTTATATGTATATACTATATGTATATGCTATATATATATATATCTGTAGAGAGAGATAGCTCTCTCCTTTCCTTCTTTGCCCAGCAGACCTTTTCCTCCACGGAAGACTTTTCCACACAATCAAGAAGAATTCAGGTCTTGTTGAATAAGGAATTTTTTTCCCCTTTTAACTATTTAATATTTTCTTTATTTTTGTTTGGTTTTGTTTGTTTGTTTGTTTGTTTTGTGTTTTGTTCTGGTTGTTTTTTTTTTTTTTAAGTGTGCTGGCACTTGCAGGAGCAGCCTGTGTTTGCACTGTGTACCATCAGTAGCTGATTCAACAACACAGGAACACAAACACGCAACACACAAGCACACATCAAGATCCACAGAAAAGGGATTGATGATCAGCTTTCATATCAGAAGTGTGATATTTCTGGCTGAACAGCTTTTTTACTCACTTTTTTTGGTACAAAAGCCATAGCATAAAGATAAGAGGCAGCACACTTAAGACATGTTTACAAAGATTAAACCACTGACTTGGTTTTAGTTAAAGTAAATTCTCCTGCTTCCCACTGTGCAATGAAGGTTTACAAAGGGAGGGCTGGCAAAGGTTGCTTCATCTTCTTTTCTGGCACTGTCTGTTGGCTCCAAAACAAATGTATGACTTAAACCATATAAAAGGGCATCAAGGTATTAGCACGTTTGAGGGGTTCAACATCTGACATATTCCTAATCTGCCTGGGTAAGTTTTAGATCTGAGCTGCTGGAATGCCTTTAGAACAACAGGACAATTTAACAAATCCAAAAATTCAAGCTTCCCTGTGCAGACAAGGAGTTACCAAGCCCAGCATTCAGCCTCTCTCTGCTTTCACTGTTACCAGGAGGACTGCCTGCTCCCCAGCTCTCCCCTGGGGCCAGGGAGATGCAGGGAACCCCCAAAGTCATACTGTGTCATAGTTCTAAAATGCTCTATTTTTCCCTAAGGTTAAGACCAGAGTAGACCAGCCTGAGGACAAATTTTAGGTTATAAAAGGGGAAAATTACGGAACTGCTGTCATAGCACAGAGACCTTCAGACCAAGAAGGTTAGTTTGACAATAATTTTAAAGAAGCAACAGAAACCTCCAGCACTGAAGATAATATATTACTGAAAGGAAGGTGCTATCTGCTTGGACAGTCCCTGGGAGAAGAGGGTGGCAGAACAACCATAACACAGCAGGGAGGGGAGGAGTAACTGTAGGGAATGGCAGGAACACAAGTCCCAAGAGAACAGATAGAAAATAACTAAGTAAGGCTCTGAGAAAAAAATTTTTAAAGATCTCAAGTACATCTAGAAGGTTCATATTAATGTATTTACATTAATCTTAGTGTGACACACTATTCTGCTCTGCTTGCGGAAGGAAATTGTCTTGACTATGGCAGAACAGGAAGGGACAAATGTCATGTCTACCTACAAACAAATGATCTGCCTGTGATATTATTTATCTCAGAATTTGTTATTACAGCAAATAATGATTTAATAATAGTAAACACAAACAAGGAGAAAGGAAATGGTTTGAAAAACAGACATTCACTTTTGTCTGGGTTTTGTCCCTGGTGAGGAAAACCGTCATTGAAGTCAGCTTTGGTGAGCTGTAATCCAGAGATAGGCACAGTGGGGCTCAAGGGTTGTACTGAAAGAATATTGTATTACCAGTCAAAGTGAAAGGACATATGGGCTAGGTGCAGCACAGCCTCTCCCAGGTTTAGTCGTGTTTAATATTTTTATTCATGCCCCAGACGATGGAACAGAGAGGATATACAGATGGCAGCCAGCAGGGAAGGACTGTCAGGAGTTTGGAAGACAGGATTAGAATTCAAAATGATCTTGGCAAACCAGTGTTTTTAAGGTCTAACAGAAAAACATGCCACTCCAGAAACAAGCTTACAGATTCTTCATCACACCAGAAGTAACTGGCTATATATTGCAGAATGAAGAACAGCTGGCTGGCCAGCAGTTCTGCAGAAAGCCATCTAGAGGCTGTAGTGGATCACAAGCTGAACAGCAACTTTGTGTTGTTGCAGAAGAGGGTAGCACTAAACTAGTAATGTGTAAGGAGAATGGCAACCTATGAGACACATAACCAATTTTCAGATCTACCAAGCGACTGAATATCTGTGTGCAATCTGGGGTACTGTTCTTCAAGAAACATGTGATTGAGTTGTATTAAGTCAAAAGAACAGCAAAAGGGCCAATTCGAGGTCTAGAAACACAATGCAGAAGAAAACTGTAATCATAGTTTCTTGAGAAGACTTTCTGCCATGGTGCACAGGGTGGCAAGAGACAGACGTGGACTAATGGAAGGCAAACTGAGCTCAGGAAACACTTTCCTAATGCTAAAAGGAGGTCATTCAGGAACAATGGAAGCTTGGTACGCCCACCAGGGTAGCTTTTGAAAGGCTTACTGGAGTATCTGATGTGTAACTGAGACAGGCTGACAGCAGAGGGAAGGTCCCAAAAGCCTATAAATGGGGTCAAATTGCTACATCCCACCCCGTTTCCCCAAGGTACACTCAAACCAGAGTTTCTAAATCACAAAATTGCCTCTCAGCACTTACCTCAGGACAGGAGAATTCTGCAGTGGAAGGACTCGAAACATAAACATTGCTTACAGTTTCTCAGGATCTATCATCTCCTTCATCATACTGGCTACCGGGAGAACCCATCCTTTAACACCCAGCTCCCTCTGTGTGGTACAGGGATCTTGGGTCACTGCTAGAGGATCTGAGGAACTGCACAAGGACATTGCAGGCCTGGGAGGCATATTCAATGGTCTACTGCCATAATCACTGGGCCAAGTTCATTTCATTAGAAATAGAGGGAAATAAGACTTATTTGGCAAGAAACCATCTACCCCAAATTGACAAACAAGTCAGAGTCAGAATAAAAAGAAGATGACTAAGGAGATCTCTCTGCTAACCCTCTACATTGTGACCTGTACTACAATACATATACTGACTGGGCTAACAAAGTCTCTGGGAACTCTTTTCTTCAGAAACAAATAAATTTTAAGTTAAAAGAATTTAAAAGCAAACTTGGGCTACAAATCTAACAACAACCTCCAAATAAACAAACTAAAGAGAAATTTGTGATTTTTGAAGGATTTGCCATCTATTTCAAAGCAAAACAATGTTTAAAACCAATATTCAGTATATACTGGCAACTATAAATGTTTATCTCACTCAAAAAAACCACCTACATAAAAAAAATTGCAGAGAATCAACAGGTTAGAGTTTTGGGGGATTTCAAATGCATGGTGTACAACCCGGTTATCAAAATTCATAAACGAATAAGAGTGCTGTAAGGCTTTTCAGGGGAGGTAAAATACATTGTACTGACACTCAAGAGCACAAGTGTGGCATGGCCAGCTGAGTTTTTAAATGCCTACCATTGTGGTTTGCTCCATCCATCAGTCAGTCAGCTACCAGATAAAGTTTCTTGCAGCATTCATTTCTGGCCTTTAATGCTCTTAAGAACCAATGAACTGTTGATTATGGGGGTGCCTCAGACTGTCAGAGGGTTTCTTTTACCCTCATTACATGGCTTAGATATTGGGGGAAAATAAGCAGATAGAACGAACTGAGGAAACATCTAAAGACCATGAAGGGGGTATTTTCAACACAGATGTCTACACAGACCTTTTGCAGAACTTGCAGGCAAGTCTATTTACATTTGGCAAGTGGGTAAATGAACAGAGACATGACATTCTGTACGGGCATTTACACTCACTTCTTTGTTCTACATAAAGAAGTTGCACGACCATGCAATTTTCCACACACAAAATGGATGCAACTGTAAATTCTTCAGGTGCACTTAAAAATGCTGTTAAAAACCTGCATATGACTGTTTCAACATGGAATTCACTGTTCTCACTTCCACTGCTTCCTTACCTCACATCTTTAGCCAGAAACATTAAAAATACACAGAGGTCACAGAGAAGCAGCAGTCTCAGCTCTGAATCTCTGTGTTTTTCTGTGTTTGAATAAAACATTTAATGTTACTTGAGCTGGGGAAAAAGATGGGGGGTTGTGTGTGTCTTAGTAGAAATTAATGTTTTGGTTGGCTGGGCAAGCTCAGGAAATTTCTGGAGTGAGCATGATGAGAGAGAATGTTTGGCAAGATGTTTTCCAACAGCTGGTACAGGTGAAGGATTAGGGGGAAAAATGCTTAAGAGCCTTTTCCATGATTTTCTGCTTTGTACCCCTCTTAGACATACAATCAATTTTAAAGTCATACAAATCTCCTGAAATCCATGGATCTCTTTCCACTGGCTCAGTAAGATTTGAAATAAATGCTTCAAATGTTGTGCTGCTTATTAAAAACATTTTGACATTCCTCCCTACCTCTTAAACACAGCTATTTTAGGAAGAAGAAGCAGATACTGGCCTCTATACGCAGCCTAAACTCAGAGAAACCACCCAGGGATGTGTCAGGGTCCCAGTATGGTGGGTGGTGGGGTGAGTTGTCCCAGTGGTTTCCCCCTTTCTGCACGGGTGAGGTGTGGGGGAAAAAAAAGGCCATGAAGGGCACAGACCTGTAAACTACCTGATGGCAAAGGTGGTATAGAGAGGACAAGAAGTTTGGATATGGTGTGCTGAGGTTTGTGGGACATGAAGGGTGAGGATGGTCCTTAGCTGGTGTCTTGGCCTAAGGCTCTTTGCTAAAGGCTGCATGATACAGTGAGAGAGCAGGGTAAGGCTTTAAAATTCAGTATAAGTTGCATACAGAGAGTCTCCAACAATTGTTTTCATCCCATTCCCTCAGCAATACAGCTCTACTGCATCATAAATGCAGACATGCACACATACATGAGTATTTGGTATTTATAATATATAGATACTTCGGCAAAGTGAACATTTACTGACTCCAGAATTGCTTTTGTTTAGTTCATTATGAAGGTCAGAATTAATATAAATCTACACAAATTGAAACAGACTTTTGGCATGGCTCTGATGTTTGAACCAAGTTAATAAAAACAATGATATATAGTATTCGGGTATCATTTAATCTTAGGAATCCATAGTGAGCACCAAGACCAAAATAAACTCTTGCAACACATGTTTATTCACATATTAAGATTCCCTGAGACTGTTCTACATTACTGACTTTCACATGCTTGGAAAATAAGAAGGCTTTTTCATATTCATGCTCAGTGAGTGAAAACACATCATGCAGGAGACCATCTGCTTCTCTCTGGAGTGTAGATCTTGACCTTAACACATTGGGCTGCATACAAACTGAGGGGAAAGATGTATTTGGTTGCTTCAACGCAATCTGAAGAGCACAGATAATTCAGTCAGCATTCAGGGGACACAGTGTTAGTTCAGCTGCTATAGCAGCCATAACTATGGGAGATGATTCAAGTTTTCATCTATCTGCTATGGTACAAATAGTCTACCACAACCTATATGCCACTTTACCCCATTTATACAGGGTTCCTGAGAAACAGAGTATTTTGCCACTGACTTCCCTGGGATCTCAATTTAGCCTGAAGTAAGAAAAAAAAAAGGCAAAAGAAAATAAAAGAAAAGAAAATAGAGGCAGCAAGTCCATCTGGAGAGTGGCAAGCTGCCCACTACCTCAGTGCCCACAGTCAGCAACACCAGAACAAAGGCAGGAGAGGGGAGAGCTGTGGTTTGGGTATGCATAGCTCCTAAGGGCTCCCCAGGCTCCTGGGGGGATGCAGCACCTGCTTGGGCAGCCTCTCTGGAGGAAGCTGCTTTCTCTTCAGTATAAATGGAAAGCTGGAAGAGACAGTGCTGCAACTTCTGTACTGCCAGCTCCAAGCAGCTGCAGGATTAAGCTGCCAAAGAGCAGCTGGGTCAGGGTGGAGGAAGGAGCTGCCGTGAGCACATCTTGGAGCTTGGAGAGTCAAGGTGTTTTGGCTGGCAGGGTGGTGCAAGGAGGGGTAGCTTAAATGCTTTTAACATTTTCAAAAGCCCTATTTTTTCCCAGGATGGAGTCCTAAAAGGCCTTTTGACACAGGTCTCTGGCAGGTGTCTCTCTTGTGAGAACATGCCCTCTTCTTCCTGGGTTAAGACAATTGCAAAAGAGTTTTTTAAAAGGCACTGGACACATGAGGAGAAGAAAGTTGCCATGCTGGAGTGTACCCATGGAAGTATTAAGGCCATAGAGAGCACAATATGCAACAAAAGCCCTGATAAACTGCAGGAAATTAATTCCTGACTCAAGGTTCAAAAGCTGAGGCTGAAACAAAGCAGGGTTATCCTAGATGGGGTGATTCCAGCACTGGTAAGTACACTGTAGATGGCCCAGGTAATAGCAGGAGAAGGAGAAGTAGTAGCATCATCTGCAGAAACCCTCCAGGGACTTGAAGTATTTGGGTGGCAGTTCCCTGCTGCCACATCTTTGCTGTGTGGTTACTTAAATCAGGCTAAAATTAACTTGAGCAACTTGCACTTTGCGAGGGCAAAATTATTGCTCATGGCTGTCATGTCAGCATTGCTTCATGTTTAGGCTGTCATTGGATTAACGGTCTCACAGCCAAGATACACCTCACCTGTCTTGAAACCACTTCTTTGAGGTCACAGCAGTTTAGCATGATTGTGCATGCAGTGCACAATTAGTGTGCAGGATTAGAAGGGCTTTATTGGCAGAAGAACACGGACAAGTAAACTGGTCGTTTTATCCTGACTGAGAGTAAAGGCGCAATCTAGTCCCAGGATAAAAATTAGGTGAATGCATCTACCAATGTCAGTGAGAAAAACTGCTCATAGCACTTCCTGCTTGTACCAAGGGAAGAGGATATTAGAGGTAGTAAATCCACCAGGTGGTGGATTTTCTTCCTTGTATATGTGCTCAAACAGACCTTGATGCTTGCCCATAGTGTCATGAAAAGTCCCATAGTCCCACTTTCCAAGTGTCACAAGAAAAATTATAGCAGGAAAAGACCCCTCTCCTGGTCTCAAAAAGGAAGTCACAGATGCAGAGAGCGAACATTTTCTTGCACGAGCACTCAAAGTGGCACCTGGGGATCTAGAGAAGCACCTCCAGAGAGATAACCTTATAGGTAGTGATTGAAGACACAAAAATATCTTCCAGTCTAAGAGAAGCCCAAAGGGCTTCTATGAGAAGCCAAAAGGGAGCAAAACTATTACCAGATAATTATTAGGGTGAAAGACAGCTTTGTCATGATAAGAAAACAAAGGAAACAGATAAGCTGCAATAACAACACAGAGCCTTTGGAGAATAAAAATTATAGATTGGAATATAAACAACCAAAAAGTCTGAGACTTTAGAAAACTCCCGCATGAATGAGATGGGGAAGGCTAGTGTCCCTGTGGGAGACCACTAGAAATATTGTTGTGAAAGCTGCAAGGCAGTAGAGCAATACTTGAAAGAAATCTAGCTAGAAAGACCAAGGGATGGCTTGATAAAAACCCTGGAAAGTCTTGGAAAACCACATGTGGCAAGGGCCCCATACTGCTCGGCTAATAAGATGATATTTATGGGGTGAAGGAGACAGAGCAGGAGTGTGCTTCTAAACGCACCTGACCAAGGGGGTGGCATGGAGAACATCAGCCACAAGGGGCTCAGGCATGGGAAAAAATGGAATTTCTCACATTTCAAAGCATCTCCTTGTGAGGAGAGGAGTGACATGGAAAGAGGCCTTGGCTTTGCTGGTAGGTAATGTGCCACCCCTACGCTTGTGCCCCAAGGTCTGAGGTGTTGTAGGACATGCCCATGCAGCTGCTCAGCTGCAAGCACTGCAGCAGGATGGGTCACCTTGCTGTCACCCCCAAAGGGACAGTGACAAAGGAGAAAGATTGATGAAAACTTTCCAGCCCACAGAGCAGTTCTGAGCCAACTCCAAAGTCATCCTAGTGGTAATCAGAATTAGGTCTTAGGAAGGCTCCAGAGCCAGGTTTTGATAACATCCTGTTGCTGTCGCATTATTGAAAATGGGAGGGATAAATTCAGTCAAAGACTTTGTGAACTAGTTTTGTTGATTTGGTGGCTTGAATTGATTCCAGGGAAATGGCAAGTCGTATGCCTGAATGTGCATAGAAGGGACAGAGAAAAGGCAGGACAGGCTGGAATATCTCCTTTTCCAGTGCAGCCTGAAGAGGCAGAGCCTGTCCATCTGGAGACACCCTTTACTGAGAAAACAGTAGCAGGGTATCCACGTTAAATCACAGGACCAAATCTTGGCAGAGGTGGCCTACTAATCAAATGCTCTCTCTGAAGTTATGTGGGCACATTAAAGCTTTCAGCACTTAACTTGGGAACAGAACAGAGAATAAATATCCAGGGGCCCCAGTGGTATAGCCATGGGGTAATACTGACTCAGATTTTCATATTATTTTTGTTTTTTTGTATTGGTTCCTATTACAGCATATGAAGTGTCTATTCTTGTCCTGACAGCAAGGCTGGCTTTTTTTTGAAAACCCAGTCCCCCATGACTGTCAGGATTGAAAAGTTGTTCAATGGGTTAAAATTTGTGTTTTGACGTTACAGATTTGGAACATTTTTGAGATGAAATGAACCAGACCTGGCAGAGTATGGGAAGGAGAGAGGAGAAGGAGTTAAAAAAGTTACAAAAGTGTAGATATGAAACTGATGAAGGTTAACTATCACAAATCACATTTGATAAAATGCAGAAAGTATTCTTGTTTGGTTTCTGATTTCATTTTCCATTTGAAGTTGGACTGAACTACTAAAAGTGTGGTTTTACTGCAGAAGGTAGGTCAAAGTGTGCAAAAGAATTTAAGAAAGGAATAGGCTTCAGATTACAAATACTGGCATCATCAGTCATTAGTTGTAGTGAGGTCTTCTCACTGCCTAGTGTGCAAATTAATTCAGAATAGATTTTGAACGTGAAAAGCAGGGCCTGCTCTATTCTATAATGAGACACATAAACATTTAAGAAAATGACAAGACTAAAATGATCTGTAGACAGCTCCCCGTGGCCAGACCAATAGAGACATTCAGAATAGAATTAGCTTAAAATTAACTCTAGTTTTCATTCAGAGCTGACCTGGCTCAGAGTCGTTAGCCACCACACTTTGGGTCAGCTGCTGCAGGACCTGCTGAAACCTTGGTCTAGCATTTCAGCTTCCTGACCCGCAAAGCTTCTTTCTACAGAACAGGGAAGTTTTGTAAGAAGTCTTTGCAAAATATTTTAATAATGAAAACTTTAAAAATACACAGTTGTTTTGCAAAGACCTTATAACAAAGACCCCTTTGAGATCAGCTTCACACAGGCTCTGTAGTGGATGTTCTATCATCAGTATCCTCAACAAAGACATTATGGAGCCTGATGTTCCCTCCGTGCCCCCCTCATCTCACAGGTCCCTTGTCTGGACCTTGTTCCTTTCAGAAGTTGCTGCCTGCTCAAATCTCTGCTCCACCCCCTTTATCTCGGTGCCAGCAACTGCTTCCAGAGGTTAGGCACATTTGCCTCTTGGGACAACCTCCTTATAGGGCTACTTGTCCTGCCTTGCTGCTGCTCTGGCTCAAACAGGACAAGCTGGGGCGGCATTTGGGGGGAAATCCAGCTCCAGCTGAATTGGATAATGCTGAGGAAAAAAAGTCCATAAGACCTACAAACACCTGAGCATCTGAGCTCCCACTGTGTTAATTCAGCCTTCCTCCACACATACCAACATAAGTTTGCATGCTGAGACCACTGTACAGGGTGCTGCTGTGCCTGAAACCTACATATTTGTGGCTGGCATCAAGCTGGACTCCTAGATCATTGTTACTGACAAGTGTTTAGTGGAATCCATTTTCCAAAGTGAATAGTTTATTGGGATTTGAATAGTTGCAGGGAGTTCATTGCTGTAAATAGGGTAGTGCCTGACTAGAAAATCTATTTATGGTGCTTTTATTACTGCAGGGAACAAGGGGATTCAGCTTTTCAGTGTTATAAGTATTTCCCTGAAGTGGTCATTAAAAGAAATAACTCTAGATTCTCAAGCACTGATATCTGTACATAAGCTGTGTTTCCAGTAAATTTTAACGACAAAGAAAGCTGGCCAAGGCAGTACATGATGGCTTTCACTCTCCTCCTAGGGAAGCCAGGAGGAATTTCCCATCAGTTTGAGCAGGAGCTGGCTGCTCATTGCATTAGAACCACAGGTGAGTTAGGTGGGAATCACAAACCTGTCAGGAAGGAACAGGTGGGGAGGAACCAACCTCTTCCAGACATGCGCAAGATAAAACTCTTGTTTTGCTCTTCTGTGGTTCTTCTGTGTTCAGGGTCCTGAACACTAGCAGGGTAAGAACAAAGTGTGATTATACTTGGTTGAATTAAAGCCCTGTCTAGCTTAGTATCCCATCTCTGAAAGTGGCCAGATGCACTCCTCAGGGGAGAGAACAGAGTAAGTATATACCATCCTCTTTTGAAAAACCCTGCTGGACTCAGCATTCTTCATCCCAGGGACTCCTGCTGGCCCCAAGCCAGGAGAGAAGAGGACATTGTCTCACTGAACATAGTGGTGGGTGCTGATTTGAGGAGCTGCTGGATGAGGCTTTCAGGTGGGCTATGCCGACCTGTGCAATGCTGAGCTGAGAGCAGACTGGGTGTTTTGGCAGGTTTTACTTAATCCATAACTCCTTTCACTTGAAGATGTCAGTCTGAGCGATTTATCTGATCCCTCATCAAGCAAGATGTTGCTTTGTTCAAACCATGAAGGCTGCCTACAGCTCGGGCAGGTTCCCGAGGCTGAAATGGCTAATTTGGGTAAATTGCGGCATCCAGAAAGCAGCCTGAAAGGGGTACACAGGGACCAGAGTGTGACCTGCACCCTTGAGGATACTCGGGGTGTTGAGGTAATGCCCAGCCCACCAGACCCCCAGGCTAGCAGGACTGTCGTGGCTGAAAGCCAGCACTTTGGAGGACTTTACTTCTCACAAGCACCAGTTCCAGGCCAACCTAGCAGGAGTCAGCAGTGGGCTGACATTCACCCACGTCTCCTGTTTTTTTCATAGACAAAAGACTGGAAGAGGCTCAGCTTCATCTGATCCACTGCACTGCTGCAGCAATAAGGAGCGTATGACCCCTGACAGATGTTATTCTCACCTGCTCTTGAAGGCGAGCAGAGGAGAGTGCCACAACCTCCCTAAGCAGACTGTGTTTCATCACCCTCAAAGCTGGGAATTTGTTTTGTAATATGGAACTCGAATATTCCTTGCTGCAAATTAAGTTAAATTCCTGTTGACCTTTTCCTGACAGCCTCCGGGAACCAGTTTAATCACTGTTCTCTTTGTTGAAGCCTTCGCATTCTGGAAAATGTATCATGTCCCCCTTTGTCTCTTCTCCTCGAGAAAAACAAACCCCATTCTTTCAACCTTTCCTTGTAGGTTATGTTTTCTAAACCTCTTTTTGTTGTGTTTTGGGTTCCCATAAGGGTACCTGCTTATTAAAATAGAAGCTTAACTTTACAAGTTGCTATGTTACTTGGCACAGCAGAAAATAATAACAAACACTGCACTGCCACTAGAAAATCCAAGATAAGATCACAGAAGGAGGGGATAGGATCTCAAGAGATCATCCAGTCTGTTGCCTTGCACTGGGGCAAGTTCGAATGAAACGGGAAAATCCCATAAGATTTGTCAAGTCAGTGATGACAACTTTCAGTGTACTTTCAGTGGTACTTCTCCAGTTTCCTGGCAGTCTACCCCATGGATTTTATTGTCCTTGTATGAATTCGTTGTATGCCGTTACAACCGTAAGGATTAAACTTCTTAAAGATGATTTTTAAAATCATATATGACTATTGAGCTCTAAATCAGAAAATTGTTTCAGGGAAGAGGGGCATAAAAAGGATGGATTTATCATTATGGAGATAAAGGCTTTTCTAATTTTGATTTTTTTTTTTCCATGTTCCTGTAATTGGCTGCTTCTTTCTTTTATCTTTAAAGCCTTCAACTACAGCAAATGATGAAATAGAGATAAGATAAAAAGATAATGTGTTTGAAGACCTGGCCTCTAGAAACCTTGATAAAAAATTCACACTTGACACTTTCCTGGCAGAATTTCAGATACAGAGTAATTTTTCATGCTAGAGGTGGCAAAATGGCCAAAAAAAAGAGTTTCCTGGCAAAGGGTAAATTCTCCCCATTCTTAGGTCTCATTTGGTTCTAGGCTGATTTCACATAAAGCCAGATCAAACAAATAAACTCCTCTTCCTATCGGTTCTCTCCCATAGGTAGGCATTGTCAGGACTGTCAGTTGTACTGAAGGTTTCCTTGGGCCTGAAGCCCATGGCAGGTTTCTGAAGACTGCAGGGTCAGAAGACCTCGTGAAGATTCCAACAGGAGCTGGCTGAAAGTTTCACATGGGCTCAAAATGTTCACTTGAAGATGTTACTTTATACCACTGTTTTCCCTTCAAGGAACAACCCCATGTACAAGTTCGTGTAAGTGGACCCTCCAGCCCAGACAGGGTCCTGCCCAAACCACTTCCTCATGCCCTGTATTTATCACAGGGTCTCAGGCCAGCAAATCTCACTTGGCCCAATGCAGTCAGGGTGGAAGAGTTATTCTACAGGCATTGGCACCGGAGTGCATCATGAAAGCAGCAATGTGGACATGCATGTTGGGTTCCTCTGGCTCTTGCTCAACTATTTCACTGTTACCACTGCTCATAAACAAAAATGTTTCACTCCACAGGGTTTCCTTGCATGGATCCTGATGTCATCTCTCTCCCCTGCATAGAGGCAGAAGTTTTTACCAGGAAAATCAATGCAGGAACATAGAAAAAGAGAAGTGATACCCTTTTGCTTTAACCAAATGGATCTTTCAAAAGCTGAAGCTAATGAAGACCCACTTAACAACTCTTCATACAGCTCTGATAAACAAAATGTTTCCAACTAGAATTTTCAAAGCTGAACATAATAATATGAAGAGGGAATAAGAGCTTCCCCTTGTCAACTGGCTACTAACAAAAGAAAAATATGAGGAGTGAATACTTAGAAAAAAAGACCAACAGTGTTGTAATATAATTAAAACCATTAAAAATGCTGTACTCTGGTTTTGCTCCCTGAAGAACTGTTATTTTTCTTTTTTAAGCTGTCACCACATTTTGATACCATAAGGAATAAACTAAATCAAGACAAACCTCCATTTCAAAGTTGGAGGATTTGCTAGAAATAGTAACTTAAACTTCAGTAACTAGCAGATGACGCTCAGTCAACTGCAGTCATCAACATAACTAATTTTATTTGCTGACAGTAGGTATTCCTCAGGTATATTAGCAGTGCTGAAGGAAAAGAAAGACAAATGCAGAGACAAGTCCAAGAGAAGGCACCCATAGAAAACCTGCAATTTTAGAAAATCAGAAAGGGCCACATTCAGCAAAGCATTGAACCACATCTAGAATTATTCATATTATGTGTGTAACTTAGGAGTATGCAACATTGTGTTTGTTTGTTTTCATTTGGCAGCCTTTCAGACAGAGGTAAGGCAACTTTTCTGTCCCTTGCTAACACATACCAAAGTTTTCCTGACACCGTGGAGGTGATGTTATTCTGACACATGAGCAGAGATTCCACTTGCCAGCAAACTGCACAGGGCCACCCTTCTATTAGAGACATAAAACTATGAACAAAGGGGTTGTAGAACTGAGCCACCTCATGCATTTACCTCTTCTCAGTGTGGCCAGTTGCCATGAATTGGCTACGTTTTGGCAGAATATGCTGCAGATTTGTGTTTTGCAGAGAAGCTTTATAGAGCTGGTGGTAGTGTGATAGAATAACAAAACAGAAATGAATGTTACTGTTAAGGGGAATATAGTTCACAAAGTGTTGTTTCCACAGTTTTTACCTTATGAGCGAAAACCAAATTGTTTACCATAAGGCCTTGGTGTATTGTACCCTAATATTACTCAGTTTGTTCCAGCAAATCATTGGTAGAAGAGACACATTGTTGATCCAGGGACTTTGCACAGATTCCAAGCTGACAATATGAAGACAAGTTTCCAACTAATACAAATGATCCCTGGCACCAGCCTAGCAGACAAACACATCACACACACTCATTTGGAGATTCACAAACCTGCCCACTGAATCCTCAGAGGCCAGATGTGTTCCCTGATATGTCATGTTGAAACATTTTGGCTGCATCCAAGTACTTGCACATAAGATTTGCAGAGGAAAACATCCTCCTTTGCTTTTTTTGTTTCCTACCACCCTGTTTTCAGTGATATGTGGACCTTTTTAGCTGAGGACAAGAATATTCCATCAGTAGGATGAGATCTTTTGCCTTGACATTGCCACATTAAACAGGAAAAGGTCTGGACAAGGCACCCAACAGGATCTGAGATCGAATCCTGAAAGTTGTCTTCTCTGGCCCAGTGCTAGAGAGGAACCAGAGCCACTACTTTTTCCATGGGGATAAATCTCCAAACAGTGGTATGAAAGACAGGCCCAGTGATTTTCTCCCAGGGGAAGAAGGTACTAAAGAGAGTTTGTGGTAAAATAGTCTAGCAGAGCACTTTGTGTCTCTCCTGACCGCAGATGAAATGATGGGGCCAGATCTGTCTCATGGGCCACCGACTGGAGAAAACTGGTTGTGAACCTTCCTTGGATCAACATGAAAGAAGCTTAAGGTTACAGAGTACCAAAGCTGCCAATAGATGAGACTCTTTGATGTTATTTGTGAACAAAAAAAATGGACAGAAACATTTTTAATTTTGCATTAGCATTTTATGTTGTATAGTTTTTTTCCAACTGACTCTGTGATTGTTGATATTAATTAAAGTGAATGGTAGATTATTTTCTAAAGGCTATAATTTAAACCAGTAGTTGAATATAGACTAGAGTGTAACATTCTTCAGCTCAAACCACAAGGTATGCAAGCTGGGAATGAACTCTATTTCTTTCCTGTTGAAGGACAGATTAAATATTTTTTTATTATTTCTAATGCTAGAAAAGAAAGTAAGATTCCCATTTTTCCTTTGATTTCTCTGTACACTTAATTGATGTATTCTACCAAGCTGTCAAGCTGCTTTTAAAACCCATTCTTTTTCATAGAAATATTATCCTCCTTTTATTAGTTTATGTTGATAAATGAATCAAGAGCCTTTGAGGGTACTGTGTACTGTTAACGGAATGCGTCTTTCAGATGCATCCACTGCAATGGAGCTGAAAAAATATATATCATGAAACACTTAATAAAAAAGATACTCAGATTTGTCTTTTACAAGATCATGGGACTTGAGTCTATCTCCAGGGAGGAGTTCCAACACGAGAAAGAAAATACATAGTTCAAAAGCCCATGTTTTCAATTTGTGGCCACATGGTTTAAATTATCCCTGTATTTATTAAGGGCGCTAAATGGGCAGCTTGACTTAGGGGAAAGGGTCATTCAAGTTGAGAATAGTCATGTTTAATCCCTCAGCTAGCTGCAGGTTAATTGTACTTTGAGATGCTGAATATCCTTTACGGAGTGTGTGTTAAAATACCACATGAAACACAGCTGGAGGGTTTTTGCCGTTTATTGTTGGTTTGGGTTTTTTTACTTTTACATATCTGCATTGTGAACAATAGAGAGTTTTTAAATGCCTAGTATGGAAGCACAGCAATCCTATATGCCATGCAAAACCTGTCATATCACCGCCCCTTGTGCTTCAGTTTCGCACATGTGTGAGCGCTGTGTTTTGTGGTCAGCTCTTGATTTCCCTGATACATGGTGTTGTAGATTTTCCTGTAATCAGAAGTAAGAAAAGAGAGTAGTGTAAGATGTCTTTTCCCCTTTGTGATGAGGCCTTGAGATAGTGGGTTTTTGGATATTGCATATACTTGTCTGTGAACTTGCTTCCTCAGCATTTCATGAGGGAAAAAAGAAAATCAACCAAAATCCAAAAGGAGGAAATTAAAGCAAATAAAAAAACATTTCAAAATGGACAGGCAATAAGAATTTCAAAGCTTAAAGCCCCTCAGACATCCATTGACATGAAATCAAGTAGCCGTTGACTATCAAGGCAGTTTATCCAAATGTCACCATCCTTTTATTTTGGCAGTTCATCTACAGGCATGCCCTGGTGGGAATTTAAAATACATTTCTTGTTCTATCTAGCTATATGTTCTAAGTAATTGCCTGAATTTTGTTCATGCGATGCAAATGGATAGTTGCAAACATCTAAAAGACCTACTGTGTTTGATGCAAACCTGAGACATGTTGCTTATGTTCTTCATTTGGGCTGAAGGTAAAGGGTGTGGAAACTGGGATGGCCTAGGCAATTACAACCAGCTTCAGTGTTTGAATATTTTCAAGAAGAGAAAAAAAAAAAGCAACAATGAGAACACAGAGGATTTCTGAGCAAAATCATGTCTAAAGTCACTTTTGAATTCAAATAAATATTTGTGGGGAAGCTGCTTTCCCTATTCTCCTAGTGCTCATAATTTAATTATTGTAGCCGCCAGGCATCTTTAACTTTTGTGACCAGAAGATCACTCTGGGTCTCAGTGACCTTGACTGTTGTAACAGGGAAATATTTTTACAAGGATGAAGTGTTCTTGAATACATTTCTCCAACGTACTGGTGTTTTCAGGAGTTTCTCAGCAGATCTGACCTGAAGTGCAAACATAGTTCTTTTGTTTCACCTAGAGGTTTATTGACAAACTCCAGAAAAATCGTGTTCCCTTCCATTTGCTGAAATTCACCCTTTGTGAGATGAAAAGCTGCTCGTATTCTTCCTGTGAGCCCTCCATTATCAGTGGGAATCTGAGGCAAAGGTCTGAGCCCTGGAGACTTTGAAAATCATCCAGTGGCCACACATCTAAATATGAAGAGAAACATGAAGGCAATGAAAAAGAGCAAGGGGAAAACCACATAATAACACAATTCAAGATATTTCAGTGTAATGTTACATGTAAAATTGCTCCTAAAGTTCACTGCAGGCATTTGTTGACAGAGTTCAATGAAGAAATCCAGGCAGGTGAGAATTAGTGTTTTTAAAATTCCACTCTTTCACTAACACTTAAAACAAGAGTTGTGAAATGCAGGAATTAAATCATCAGCTTGAGAAAGATGCAGTCACCAAAATATCTGCATTTTGCAAATGCAAATGCAAATCCTTGCCTTTATTATAGAATCAGAGAATCATAGAATGGTTTGGATTGGAAGGGATTGTAAAGATCAGCTAGTTCCAACTTGTCTGCCATAAGCAGGGACACCTTCCACTAGACCAGGTTGCTCATGGCCTTGAACACTTCTAGGAATGAGGCATTCACCTCTTACGTAGGCAACCTATTCTCCAGTGTGTCACCACCCTTATCGTGAAGAATTTTTCCTAATATCTAATCTAAACCTACTCTCAGTTTAAAGCCATTCCTCCTTGTTCTATCACTACACATCCTTGTAAAAAGTCCCTCTTCAACCCTCTTCTAGACCTCCTTTAGTACTGGAAGGCTGCTCTAAGGTCTCCCTGGATCCTTCTCTTCTCTAGGCTTAACAACCCTAAGTGTCTCAGCCTGTCATGATAGGACAGATGCTCCAGCCCTCTGATCATCTTTGTGGGTCTCCTCTGGAGTTGTACCAACAGGTCCATGTCTTTCTTATATTGGGGGCCCCAGATCTGGATACAGCGCTCCAGGTGCGGTCTCACTAAAGTGGAATAAAAGGTGAGAATCACGTTCTTCAACCTTCTGGTCATGCTGCTTTTGATGCAGCCCAGGATACAGCTGGCTTTCTGACTGCAGGTGGTTATCGTTGAGTCTTGTTGAGAGAGCTTCTTGTCCACCAACAACCCAAAGTCCTTCTTCTTAGGGCTTTTTTTAATCCATTATCCACTCAGCCTGTATTTGTGATTGGGATTTCTCCAACCCACATGCAGGAACTTGCATCTGGCCTTGTTGAACTTCATGAGGTTCACACAGGCCTCACTTCTCAAGCCTGTCAAGGCCCCTTTGGATGGCACTCCTTCCCTCCAGCATGTTAATCGTACCAGACAATACAGCTTGGTGTCATCAGCAAACTTCCTGAGGGTGAACTCAATCCCACTGACCATGTCACCAACAAAGAAGTTAAACAGTACCTGTTCTAATACTGGTGCCTGAGGAATGCCACTTGTCACTGGTCTCTGCTTGGATATCAAGCCACTGACCTCAACTTTTTGACTATGACCATCCAGCCAATTCCTTATCCACTGAGTGTCCATCTATCCAACCCATTTCTCTCCAATTTAGAAACAAGGTTGTCATGTGGGACGGTGTCTACTGCTTTCCACAAGTTGTGATAGATGACATCACTTTCTGTTCCTTTAACCAGTCCTATCTGGGCTTTAGTTTTCCTAGCATGACCTCTGTTTTCTCAGACAGTTTCTCTATATTCCCCCCAGGCTACTCATACTTCATTCCACTCTCTGTAGGCTTTCTTTTTGTGTATAAATTTGTCCAGGAACTCCTTGTTCATCCATGCAGACCTCGCGATGTTTTTGTCTGACTCGCTCTTTGTTGGGACATATCACTCCTGACCTTGGATAAGGTGATCCTTAAATAATAGTCAGCTTTCTTGGGCCCCAGTTCCCTCCAGGGCATGATTCCATGGTACTCTTCCAAGCAGTTCCCTAAAGAGACCGAAGTCTGCTTTCCCAAAGTTCAGAGTAGTGAGAATGCTGTGCACTCTCCTCACTGCCCTAATGATCTTGAACTCCATCATTTCATGGTCACTGCAGCCAAAGCTGCCCTTGAGCATCACATTCCTCACCAGCCCCTCTTTTTGGCTAGAACAAGGTTCAGTGTAGCATCTCTCTTTGTTCATTCTTCCATCACTTGAAAAGGAAGTCATCATCAGTGCATTCCAGGACCCTCCTGGATTTCTTATGCCTTGCTGTGTTGTCTCTCCAACAGTTACCTGGGTAGTTAAAGTCCCCCACAAGTACCAGGACTTGTAAATGTGAGACTGCTCCTATCTGTCTATAGAGGGACTCAGCCACTCAGGTTTTCTGGTCAGGTGGCCTATAGCAGACCCCTACCACAATGCCCTCTGCCCTCCCTTTATTCCTAGCCCATAAGCTCTCAGTTGGCTCTTCATCCTTCCCCAGGAAGAACTTCATGCACTCAGGCTGGTCATTAGCCTAAAGGAAAACATAATACCTTCCTCGTCTCTGCTCCCTATGCTTTAATTCATATTGACCTGAGTAGTCTATAAAATTTTCAGGGAAGCTTAAGAAGACATTCTGAATACATTCAGAGAAATTATGTGCTTCTCTAAATGCCATATTTAGACTAAGTACAGCCAACCTTTCTCTGCTGAAAACTATCATGTTACTCCTTGAGAAACTGTGGTAGTATAATATAACAAGCATTAAAGATGCAGGTCTTAGGAAAAAAGATGTCTTACATTCTTGCATGGTTAAGGTTATTTTATTGGAGGAGGGAAGAAAAAGCCCCAAATACTGAAAATCTAACAAGGACAAGAAATAGGTCTTCTCAGAAAATATTTCAGCTATTTTTTTCGAACCTTTGTGTTTGAACAGGTCAAATAGTGACATATATATCTGTGGGCTCTTATGAAATGAAACAAGAACTCCAAATCAGTTTAGCCTTTATATCTAAATCAAAAGCAGATTGTTCAACAACACACAGAAGGTCTCCACTATCTGAAGTGGTTACTATGTGCTTTAAGGTCTTCAGACACTTTGCACCTAAACCACAAATTCAGTCTGGTTCAGTTTCATAAAGTATGAAAATCTTCACTGAAGAAGGCTTCATTAGCTAATACTAGCTGATACAGAATAAAGACAGGCTTGACCTGCCTTTTTTTGCCCTATATGCTAAAGATTTCTGTCACTAGTCCTGCTTTTCCTGAGAAAAGATAGACAACTATTTTTTTTTAAATCAAAGGGAGTGTTTTTACTCAAATGGTGTCCCAACACATCCATCTTGTTCAAAAGGGTTATCTGACTGCTATAACTAGACAACAACCATAAACACTACTATCAGGTAATAGCAGTCCAGAAAAACTTTAGTGCTCTGGGTTAGTTTGCTGCATAGTTTTATGAATCTGAAATTGAAACTAGGAGATCTCACTGACAGCAAGATCTAAAGTGTTAATGGTACACTTGCAACATCCATTTACTCAGAAAGTTTCAGGCACCTCTTGCAAGGTATAAATGCTTACCTCTTCAACCACTAGACTTGTGACCATGCTCAGAGCTTGACTTCAAATCCCTTGAGTCACATCTCATGAAGATTTCAGGATGTCTGAATATTCCCTCGGGCTCCTAGGTAATTATGACCCTGTATTTTAGTGTGTCAATTAAAAGCAAAAGTCATTAGTTTAACTTTCATGCTGTGCTACCAATTCAAGTATGTAGGTACCCCAAATTCCATATAAGCTTCTGTTTAAGGTAGATGAGATTACCCTGACTTCCCTGCCCAAGATTAGAGATGGGGTCAAACTGGCCCCATCAGAGTCTTGTAAAGGTATAGACCCTCTGGGTGATAAGAAAGCAGCCACATCTACAAAAATAAGATTAAAATTTTTAATACAAGAAGAATCTTCTATTCTTCTTCCTTTATCTTTAGGTGGTTTCCGTGTGATTGACAACAATGCATCTCATTCTATCATGCTGAATTGCAGTATTTTTGAGCAAAATAGGTAAATATGCAAGGTGTCAAAGTTCAGCATTTGAAGGGCTACACAGTCTATTTCCTACAATGGTCATGAGAATAGGGGATGCCCAGGAGGAATGAAAGAGGTACAGAGGTAGCAAGCACAGACCCAGCACAGCCAAGGACAGTTCATGGATCGATAGGCTGAGTCCAGTTGTGTGAGGTTCAGCGAGGCAAAGTGCTGCATCCTGCACTTGGATCACAACAACCCCAGGCAGTGCTACAGGCTGGGGGCAGAGCAGCTGGAAAGTTGCCCAGTGGAAAATGACCTGGAGGTGTTGGTCAACAGAAGCTGAACAGGAGCCAGCAGTGTGCCCAGGTGACCAAGAAGGCTGATGACATCCTGGACTGTACTAAAAATAGTGTGACCATCAGGACCAGGACAGTGCGTATCCTGTATTCAACACTGCTGAGGCTGCAGCTCAAGTCCTGTGTCAAATTCTGGGCACCTCACTGTAAGAAATACATTAGAGTGCTAGAGCGTGTCCACAGAAAGGCAATGGAGCTGCCGAAGGGTCTGGAGCACAAGTATTATGAGGAGTGGCTGAGGGAACTGGGGTTGCTTAGCCTGGAGAAAAGGAGGCTTAGGAGGACCTTATTGCTCTCTACAGCTACCTGAAAGTAGGTTGTAGTGATTTGGGGGTTGTTCTCTTCTCCCAAGTAACAAGTGGTAGGACAAGAGGAAATGGCCTGAAATTGCACCAGGGGAGGTGTAGATTGGATATTAGGGGAAAAAAAATGTTCTCCAAAGGTTTGCCAAACATTGGCGTAGGCTGCTCAGAGAAGGAGTAGAGTCACCATCCCTGGAGGTATTGAGAAGATGTGTAGACAAGGCACCTGGGGACAAGGGTTTAGTGGTGGACTTAACAGTGTTAGGTTAATGGTTGTACTCAATGATCTTAAAAGTCTTTTCCAACCTAAACGATTCTTTGTTTCTATGGTTTATTTTTCTGCCAACAGCAACATTAAGGATAGATTTGCTGACTTTAAAAGACTCCAAGCAGCAGTGTGTTTGCTGTCTCATCCAATATTTTAGTCCTGTGTTTGATTACCTTCACTGCAGAGAGAACATAGTAAGTATGCTACAGGAATTTTACAGATTTAAGAAATCACCTTTAAAAACATTGTTTCTTTGCTAGACCAGATTTTACTTTAAATTTAATTCTTCATTTTGTTTCTCTCTGAGTTTCTGTAAGTTTAAAAAACAGAACAATAAGTTAAACCACTGACTGGGAGTAATTTAGATTGGATCGCTGAAGGTCATCAAGCCCAATCTGCTCAAAACAGATCCAACTGGGTCAGATTGCTCAGTGCAGTCAGGCTTTGAACACCTTCAATAACAGAGATATTAAAACCTCTGAGGACAACCTGTGCCAATATTTTGCCACCTTTCTGAGGAAAATATCTCCTGATATCCATCAGAACTTAATTGCAATTTCTGTTTGCTGCCTATTATTCTATCAGTGTGCACCTGTGTGAGCAATAAAAACCTGTCTTCTCTATTTCCTCCCATTAGCTAATGAGTAGCGGGACCAACAGCTCAACTAATTGGTTTGTGGATCCGCAGGTCTTGCCAGTCTTCAGAAACTTGCTGGATTGCCTGTGCCTTGCAACATTGCTCATTCAGTTGGTTAAAGTCACCTGAGAATCAGGGTCTGCAACCAGCTTCTTCCACTGACTTCTCACAGACAGGTAAAACAAAACTGAAAAATCCCAGTGAAGCAGAAATCACAGTTGATGGGTCTTATGAGTAGTGACCAGTTTTTTCAAATTGGAACATTTTAACCACAGCATTTTAGCAAACATCTATTGCTCTCTATTCCTTTGTTAATCTACAGATAATAAAATGACAATGAATGTCATTAATTCTCACAGTTATGCTATAAATTAATAATAATGCTTCTGATATCTCCACAGGTAATAAATTTACATGTCCATGGCATAAGCTAAGTGTTTATTATTAGCAAATTGCTTATATAGAATCATAGAATCGTTGAATCAGATGGGTTGGAAAGGACCTCTGAGATCATCAGGTCCAACCCTTGATCCACTACCACCACAGTTACTAGACTATGGCACTCAGTGCCACATCCAGTCTCTTCTTAAATACCTCCAGGGATGGAGAATCCACCACCTCCCTGGGCAGCCTATTCCAACACCTGATTACCCTCTCTGTAAAGAATTTCATCCTACTATACAACCTAAACTTTCCCTGGCAGAGCTTGAGACCATGCCCTCTTGTCTTAGTCTCTTTCTCTCTTTGTTACAAATTTCCTATCCCCCAACCCAGAATGTCAATGGGGACAGATAAAGTATTTATCCCCCTTTCTCCCTTTTTTTTGTATCAGCATTCATAATTTTATTATAGGTATCTATCAGTCAACTTTTACCTCACAGAAAACTGTTTTGGCTTTTAACAGACCTAAGAAAATACCTTATTTTTTTTTTTACTCTATTGGGATCAGATCTTTTTTTCTGTTCTTTATATATTCTTTAATCGTGTATTGTTTCTCTGTGTTACTAGCGTATTTTTTTTTTTGCTGGTGGTGTTCTACATAACCATTTTTGGTTGATGGAATCATACAGTTTAGAAAAACTAGCATGATATTCTTGAACAATTCTCGTTTTTCTCAGCGCCTTCCTACTTAAAATGCATATGCTCAGTCAGTTATGTCAGCAAATGCTTTAAGTTTTGGAAAGCTGTCCCTGTAAAAGTTCCCAGTGGGCAGATTTTTGGTCAATACCATGTTTCATTTGTATAAAGTAAATCTGAATTGACTGTGATCTCTCATACTTTAGCAACTGCACTATTTTGGGGATCTGTAACTAACACTTCCTCATAAGGCAGACCTAAGTCCACTACCAAGTTACCTTGTACTGGATATGGGACTTCCTGTTTTGTGAAGACAACATTATTATTTATAGAAACATTAAGGAAATTTGGTATTGTCCGCAGGAGGTCAGTACCAAATGGCTCTCTGGTTGAAGACATCCATGAAAAGTTCCTTGCTTGCGTTTGGACTTTTGTTATTTCCAACATACCCTATAAATTATTAACTGATGTCTGAGGAAGAGCTACTTCTATCTCCTAGAAATTGTTCCTGGGCTATAAAAGCCTTATCTGTAACCTGTCTTTTGCTTTAAATAACAGTGAAAACTGGGCTTTCGGATTTAAGCAACTTTAAAGATATATCTAGAGAGTAGGAAGAACTGGAGTAGAGAGATAGGCACATTAGATTAGACCCCTGGACACAGCATAACACCTCTTTAACAGAATGAGGTCCAGATGCAACTTACCTCAGTAACCTGGACACTGCACAGGAGACAGTAAGTTTCAACACTGTGACCTTATTAGTTTGGGCCCAGACAAACATGGCTAAATTGCATCTGGGCACTTCCCTTCTCCCCCAGCACACATCCAGCCACCTCAGGTGTTTCTGTACCCAACTTTCCTGGCATTAAAAGCTCCAGAGTTAATGTGGAAGAGGGAGCTCAAATACCTCTGCATGTGTCAGTGTGGTCAAGATTGAAATTTTCCCCTAGTCTTCTGTTTTCTGGTTTTCTCCTTTCACTTTCCATCCAAACCCTTGGCTTTCTGCAGCAGAGGCAGAGCATGGCCAAAGACTGAACCAGGAGGGAGAAAAGCTGACTGCACTGGCTGTCTCATCTTCCTTCTTCTTTTTACTATTCAGTATAGGCACTGTTTTAAATTATACAAAAATAGCCTGTAAAGCTCTCATCAATCTCACTTGTTCAAATGCAGCTTTTCCACATTAATCATTTACTGTGACACAAGTAAACAATGCCACATGTGTCTACCGCAATAGTGCTCTTACATTACTCATTCAGCCCAAGGTGCATGGGTTTTGCATGGAGCCTCACTCCCTCTTTTCTCTCTTTAAAAAATTACATGAAAAAACCCCCATACAACCACCTTTTCATTTAAAAGTCAAAGACAGGAATATTCAGGGACCAGTTTGCAGGCTAACCCTGCCAAGGAAAGGAAAGTGCTGCATTTCAGCCTTCCTGCACTCACCTTTCCTTTCTCTTTCTTCTCATAAAGACACACAAAGTAGCTCTAGACACTCCTGATCAAATATGGGAAACAAGGCAGCTTCACTGTCACAGTGTGCCACAAAATCTAACTTCACCTACCTCTGAGCAGTCACATGGCTATACTTCTTGCTAGCTCAAACCAGCTTGCTGTCTGCATCCAAAGTCTTTTTCTTTTTTTTTTTCTATCCTGTGTAACTTTTTGGTGTAAGAGAGGAGACCATCGAGGAGCTGCTCAAGAAAACCTACTTCCCACTTTTACACTTACTGATATGCCAAAGAGTCATAGACAGGTTTTAACTGTCTGTTCCTGGCATTGTGCTGTGCCATTTTGATACACTTCATACTATTTTTAATTTTCAAAATATATTTCAGAGTAGAAAGATCTTCAAAAGTGGGAAGCTGATTTCAAACCCACAAACATGCTGTCGTGGGGTGTAAATCAGACTCCATCCCCCCCCCCCCCGACACACACACAGAGGCATAAAAACCCTCCCCATTGCTGCCAGCTCTCTCCTGATTCATACAGCGCTTCACAAACATAAAACCAATATTCAAGTCCCAGCTTGGAACAAAGACACTGAATACAAACCTCAACTTTCATTCCTGCAGGAGAAGTTTCCATCCCTCCTGTTTGCAGAGGAAAGTTTGAAAACATGACCTGACTGGGCTTGAGCAAGTTGCTGGGGAGGGAGAAGCAGCTGACTCATAATTTTTGCTACCCAAGCATTGCAGTGCTGGGAGACTGGCCAGACAGGAGCATAATTTGAGACTTTGTAGCCTCATTCATTATTACCACTGTGCTGTTGCTCTGGAAGATGCCACTCTTTGCTGGAATGGAGGCCAAAGCAAAATGTTTTAGTTTTGAGGAGAGGTATCAGTCATGTGTCCTAAACAAACTTACCTTGGAGAAATCTGCATTTCTGTGCAACACATACAGAAGATCCCCAGTGCCTCATTCTTCCTGGTAAATGACATTAAGCAGTATTCTACCACCACATTTGCTCACATGTCAGCACCTTCGGAGGTACTGCATTCTTCTGCCCATTGCATTCAGCAAGATCACCCTCCTAAGGCAAGAATGTTAACTGTAGTAACCTAAGTATCATAATTGCTCACAAATTTTCTCCATCAATGATCCCTATCAGAATAACCCAAATGGGCCGATATATCTGTGTTGGCTACCTTTACACAGAGTTCAACCTCTTGACAAAGCTCATATTAAAAAACCATCAACGAACCAACCAAACAAGTACCCTAGTTTTATAAGTACTTCCTTATTTGAGAGAATCAAAACATTAAAAATGTGATACTAAAGGGACGATTAGATAGGTGCGATGGTATGTGACAGTGATGTATAATGGAATACTAACTGACCCCCTTTACCCTCATGACTAGGTGAGAAAAAGCAGAGAGAGAGGACAGTGGTGTCAGCTTTATTTCAGATTATGAAGAAAGGAAAAGGAAAAGGAAAAGAAAAGAAAAAAGAAAAGAAAAGAAAAGAAAAGAAAAGAAAAGAAAAGAAAAGAAAAGAAAAGAAAAGAAAAGAAAAGAAAAGAGAAAAGAAAAGAAAAGAAAAGAAAAGAAAAGAAAAGAAAAGAAAAGAAAAGAAAAGAAAAGAAAAGAAAAGAAAAGAAAAGAAAAGAAAAGAAAAGAAAAGAAAAGAAAAGAAAAGAAGTTGCCAACACAAAAGACTGGATTTCCAGTAGGATTCACTGCTGTCTCAACTCCACTCCTTCTGAAACTGAGAAGTTCATTGTCCAAATTAATATATGTAGAATTAGACCTATGGAGAACACCTGTAAAAGTGCCAAGAATCAAGTATATTCTGTTTCTTTATATATTAAAACCAGCAGTAACATAATTTTGGGCTAAGAAAAAACCTGGCTAGCTAGAAAAATAATGAAACATACATTTAAACTATTGTATTCTGTATAAACTATTCTGTATTAAACTATTGTAATCACTGTATTCTGATTGCAAGAGGAGGATGTAAGCAGGAATGGGTGAGCAGCAAGAAGTGATGCAAGAGGACCAGCTGAGGGCTGACCATTTTACTAAAGTTCCAGCTGAATAAAGCACGAAGGTCTCCATTACTCCTACAAAGCACTCTGTACCCTTAATACTGGCTACATGCTGGATGTTGAGCTACTTGCTAAGGGATTGAGACTTGTTTCAACAAGCAGAAGTGTTGTACATGCCCAGGATCTGGATTTCTCCTCACAAAGTCCATACAGCTATGCAGCTATCTGGAAATCGGCTTAGGGTGAGAAACAAAAGAAGTGAGAAGGGGCAGGAAGAAGTAATTTGTGCGTGTGTGTGTGTGTGTGTGTGTGTGTTTCTGAGTGTCGGGATTTTTTTTAAGGATTGCATTATTTTTCTGGCATTTCATTTCTCACTGTTGCCCTGACCTTTGGGTGTGGTGGGCTCTGAGATTTGCCCTGTGTGCCTTTAGAAACGCTATTCTCTGGGCAAAATTGCTTTTCCATTTCATTGCGGCATTGTGGTTATGTATTTATTTCATAAGAAGAGAGTTTTATTGGGCAATTTAGGTTCATATTGTGAGTGTTGTCCCTGATGATAGTTTTCTTCTGGATTAAGCCTTTGTGAACTGTTATTTCTCTGGTAGTGCACTAGTGAGCAGCACACCATTCTCCTGAGCAGGACTTTATTTTATCTCTTGTTTTTTGAAATTGCCTATTAAATCTGGGTCACCAGCTACACTTTGTTGGGACAGTCTTGGGCTCTTCTCAGGGCTTGGCTACCACCATAACCTGAAGCACATAGCCTTGCACAGGTGTATTTCCCCATCGCTGGCACCCTGGTAGACCACTTCCAGTACCACAGTGCTCTGTCCAAAACTAATTCAGCTATCTCTCTCTATAACACTTGACTGTGGAACATAAACCTACCTACCCCAAAGAATTTCTTGTAGCTTTGAAGTGAGATAGCAAGGAAAAGAGAGGAAGAGACACAGGAGCTGGCAATGGAAAGCCATAGCAGATTCCACACAAAGTATTTTTTATGCCTCTTTATTACACAAGGGGCAAAGACATAGTGCTTCTGTTCAATCACAGAAGCAAGCATGAGAAGGGGAGTATCCACACCTTCCATGGCAGATGTTTATGTTGGGAAGGGAGTCTCTCTCTTTACACTGCGTATTCATTCTCCCATTTTCCAGACTACAAATAAGTGCTTAAGCATGTTTTCACTCAGATGACTATGAATATGAAGCTAAGGAGAATGGTCTTTTAATTCTAGGTCCTTCACACAAGTGCCTGACATGCAGTGATCTTTAGATCTGTTAAATGATTTCAGATTATGAATCTCTCTGCTATCCAAAAACATAACTTTTGCAAGAAAGCACTAGACAAGCAACCCAGGGTTTGCACTGGTAGCCTGTTAGTTCAACATGTCCTGAATGTATCATGGGAAATGCAATTTCTAGTCAGTGGATCAGGTCACACCTTGATGAACCTATTCCTCAGACCTAAACATCTGGCAAACTAACCTGTTTTCCATTAAACTGGGAGCAAGTGGGGGTTGTCATTGGCCAAACCCCACGAAGACATCTCTCCCAACAGCAAGGACTGTGTCTCCCACACCAGGAATTTGACCTAAGGCAAAGTTTCACCTGCAGCTGCAACAGGAACAGCAACTGTTGCAGACACATTACTGCCGAGAGGCAGTAAAATCACACATGTTACCCTACAGTATTATAGGCACAAATTAAGTCTAGGCTGAGGCCCTTTAAAAAAATAAAAAAGGCTCATTATGTTTAATTTAGAATCTCTCCTTGCAACTACAGAGCAGATTGATAAAACAGAGTTTTTAAATCACCTATGAAACTTCACTCAATGACAGGATACCAAAAAGACTCTTTTGTGTTAAAGTGTTAATTATTAAAACATGACCAAACGGTAGTTCAATTTACAGCATCACCATTAGAAGGAAGGCTGGAAACAATGTGCACATTAAAAGACTATATTATATGTTCTGTTACTTGGAGAGTCTCTGAAGTGAGAAAAGACAAGCTGTGGAGCCAAGAAATTCTCCATCAGCATGGTGTTAGCTTTTTTTTTTTTTTTCCCTCAGTACAATCTCATTTATCTGAAACATTACAGGAAGCAAAAATTATTCAGCCAACAGAAGATTCAAATCACCAAAAGAAATCATAGTGAAGCAATGCAGCCAAACATTTGAACAGAATGGACACTTTGATGAAAATGTCAGTCACTCAGGTTAAGTGCCAGTTCATTATACTTCATCGTTAGTTTGTGGTTGGATCACTTGCTCTTGCAGTTTCCTATTCAGTGATCATTTGAATGCTTTATAAAGGATACAACAATTTACAGCAGGTTTCCAAAACATTCAAGAACAGATGGATATGTACTTAGCTGTAACTTTCAACATTTCCCCTCAAAAGTGTCTGTTCATCTGTCCTGCCCACTAGACAAGGAAGGGTGTCAGGCTGAAAAAAACAGTTTGCTGACTTAGAGAGTCCCCTGTGCAGTCAGACAAAGAAGAAAGATATTGAGAATGCTACTCAGTGATTTATTTCAAAGCATCTAAACACCAAACTGAGATTTGGGTTCATTTTGTGGCAGCATAATCCAGTAAATGGAAACAATCTGATGGGTGTTTCTGTATTGGATTGAACTAAACATATACAGCAATTTTTCTCAAAAAACTAGCAAGCCACGCACAAAATAGTGAAACAAGTTTAGTAACAATTTACATAATTACCAATTATTCATAACACAAAAAAATGAAACACACCAGACCTTTCAAAAGCCCAAATCACATCAGCTCTTCTGAACTCTTGAGATCTGTGTCACTTACGCTCAGCTGGGGATCTATCCTGGAACTGTACACATATTTCACAATTACTTTTTTTCCCTCAGATTTTTTGTTTTACTCAGACCTATTACTTACAGTAAGAGAACAAGCTCTGAAACTGTGTAGAAGTGTTTAGGTTAGTGACAGCAAAATGGTGTGAAGCAAGAGAAGAACTGGATCCTGTGACTTACTGTGGGTTTTTACCCTTCACTCCCATTCTTTATTTAATTTACAACCCCCAGTTCTGTTCATCTTCTTCCTTTCCCAAGTCCTTAGTAATAATGCTATTTCCTTAGCTTTTTTCCCATAAATAATTCTCATGAAATAACATGAGGAGAGCCTACTTTGCTAGTGCAGGCCCCTTTGGAGAAGGCCAGGACATCAATTACTCCCATTGAAATGCCAGGGGAAAAGGAGAATTTCAGAACAGAATTTCACATGACAGTTTATAACAACAGGGTAGGAGAAGGAAAAGCAATGAACTACCTTGTTGTGTGCTCCCATGCAGAGAAAAGAGTTAAAAAATATCCAGACATCACTGGATATTACTCTTCTCAACACTTATTTCCAATTGATTTTTCTGGATGTCCAAATGTGATCATCCCAATGATAGCTACCATAGCAATATGTACACTTTTAATTTTACAAATCTGCAACTGTTTTCTATAAGTTAACATGCAATAAAATCAGTCAGCTGTGCCACTAATTAACTGCTGCATTGTACTGTGAGACATATAGGGAAAGGATTTAAAGGACTTAAAATTGATTCTAGTTCAGTGGAAAAGGGCTCTAACAAAACTGTTTATTAAGTGTAGTAACTTCTTTTAGTAAATGTATTTTACACTTGATGTAATTTTACACTGCTTTTGCATAAAGTGATTATTTAATTAGCAATAAAAATGCCCCCATTGTAATTTTTGTAGCTAATGTTTGCAGAGTATTTCTGATGTTGAGCAAGTCTGTAAGTGCAGATAGCATTATTTCAACTTAGTGTATGGTTGAATTAGGATCAGCAAAGAGTACAGTAGAAGTATCTCTGCATAAAAAATACACCTTTGGTAGTGGGGGAGGTAATAACATTTATTTATCCAAGCAATATTTAAATGAATCTTTTTATTCCTCTCTTCATAATAATTTAACTCCAATTATTAGAGTAGAAATAAGTGACTTGGGAGTAGAAGACATGTTTGAACATGTCCTCAATGATAAGGACAGTTTCCTGATTTCTCAGCAGGCTCCCCACCCAGATTTAGTCCAGTCAGTTTTAAAAATAAAGATAATTATCTTTCAAGCATTGTACTTCTGAATCTGTCATCCAGCTTTAGGGAACTTTACTGGCCTTCTCCATTTCAGAGAGGCTTTTCTTTCCTCTGGGAATAGGGGACCTACACAAGCAATAATGCTATGTATTTGGATGCAGTAAACAGGTAATAATCAGGGATGGTAAAGGCTCAGTCTAAACACACCACCAAACAAGCAAAATAAAAAGCACAGAAGAAAAATTTCCTCTACTCTCTTTCAGTTATGTTTCTTGGCACACTAATATTAATTAAAAACACAAACAAACAAACCAACCCCTCACACAACAAAGAACAAGCAAACTC
This sequence comes from Empidonax traillii, assembly GCF_003031625.1. Lineage (NCBI taxonomy): Eukaryota > Metazoa > Chordata > Aves > Passeriformes > Tyrannidae > Empidonax > Empidonax traillii. The sequence goes on along the minus strand of NW_020955425.1, from coordinate 430,939 downwards.
AGGCAACAAAACTCTTCCTTCAAAGTCTGCAGAATGCCAGCATAGGGACAAATTTTCCACTGATGTAGCACAACACAACTTTATCACAGAATAGCACCTATTTACATTAACCGTCTATCATATAACCCTCTGATATATGAAGATGTGCTAGTAAGTCTTAACCAGTGAGCAGGATATTATACTGATTTAGAAATATCCTTTCTTTCTTAAGAACTCCTTGCCCTCTTATTTTTTCATGCTGGTTAGTGCCACTTCCTTCGATTTACTTTTGCCTATACAACCAATGCAAAAATGTATAGGCCAGAGCAAGAACATGGAGGCAAACAGCAATTACTTTTAACAAGAAAGCTTCATCTGTCTCAAGTGTAAAGGTTTTTTACCTCCTGGATCCCTGAGAAAACACTGATTGTCAAAGGCAAAACTGTGTCTTTAAACACAGCAGATCTTGAGCAAGCAAAGAAAGTCCAAGGGGAAAGCAAGGAAGTCAAGAATAAAGTATTATGGAGGAAAAATAGAAGGTCTGGTTCTGTTTAGTCTAGAGAAGACAAAACTGATAGGGACAGTATGGCAGAAAAAAAAACACTCTTCCATGCCATGCTGAATACAGTGGAAAAAGCAGAGCAAGAGCAGAATTGGAATATACTCTAGCTAGTAGGAATAGCTTTCCAACCACAGGACAGAATTGGGTTGGAGACATCTGCCTACCACAGCCTAAGCACGGGACGGGCAAACATCACCCAGGAGCAGCAAAGACCAGGTCAGCCCTGTGCTTTGCAACTCTATGGAAAGGCATATGTTCAGTGGCTGGGGAGCAAGAGGGAACTCTGCTCTGAGTCAGAGAAACATCTTTTAGAGCATTAAGAGATGATGTAGGAAGTTGAGACTGCAAGTTGCTGACAATGAATACCAGACGGCCGATGTGAAGCTGCCAGCTCATCAAGGACCTGACTCAGCAAACAGCTCTGTTTTCTGTGACTGCCGTGCCAAGGGTTTGCTGCTCCCACACTACATTGCATGCCTCAAAAGTAAGAACAATCTTTTTACTTTTTCTTTTCTCTCTCTTTTTTTTTTTTTTTTTTTTTTTTAAACTTACGGAAATCCTAGCCCAGTGTCTCCTGTGCTGGGAGGGCAGAAGATAAGTGGCCAGTGAGCTTGAGAAGGGAATTGTGTGACTCCAGGACTCCCTGTGTTTCATGCCTGCCTACAGGCACATAACAGTTATACAGGCCTCTGCAACCTGTAAAAACAACTGCTTTCCTGTCATCCCCCCATCCCAGCTACTGTGGAAACCCTCCTGGGGCAACCAAAGTGTGCCTGAGCTCCTCTTCTGCTCCACTTGCCAGGTGCTGGGCAGAGCAGCCCTCCCTGCAGCTGAAGTGAGCAGCAGCCGGCGCCCCTTGCCACTTGCCTGCATGGGGAGAGGGAAAGCCACCCAGTGCACAGGCAGGGGTGAAAGAGAAACAGGGAAAGGGCTTTAGTAGATGGTAGAAAATGGGGATAGAGTGAGCAGGAAAACATGCTGAGTGGCACAATGAGAAGAAGGGATCCACAGCTGTTGGCAGTTTCCATCTCCCATGAATGGCAAATGAGCACCCAATTTTGCCTCCTGACTTCCTGCCAGCAATGCCCAGGTTCTCAGATAGTCTCCTGTTTACACTTTCCACCAGCACATGGACACTTCCTACACACTGGCAGGTCCCACATTCAATCAGAAGCCTTGGACAAGGGTTTGCATTACTGCCTCCATTGTAGAAACAGCTGGCAGATGAGGCTTTTCCATGTCGGAAGTGAATTCTGATGTTAATAATGTTTCTCCTCTGAGGTAGAGTGACAAGACTGCTGCAGGTCATTGTTTGAAAGGAAATGAATTAAAAAGATCTGGGGCTGATTTATCCCAGAACAATTAATTGGGCTGTTACCTGAGGTTTGGACCACAGGGTCCAAGGCACCTCGCAGAGCTGCTGCAGCACCCAAGTTATCAATGCAGCTAGTAGGCTGCTGTTAGCTCCCAGGGAATGGATCTGATTCCTGTCAGAAACCTGCCTGTAAATTCAGGGACACATGAAGATTTCCTCAAGACTCCTTTAGCAGAAAAATGCTTGCTCACCCTCACCATGTGTTTAATCAGAAAGTTTATGGGTGCATTATTTACAATCTTACCTGCAATAGCTGGTCTACTTTTATTATCTATTTGATTTTAAATTGTTCATTATAAACTTCAGTGCCCCACAGATAAACTTTCAATCAGTGTACCACTGAAGATAAACTATTAACATGTTCCTCCTAAGAAGCAATAATAGGGTTAAGTATTTGCATGGCTCATTTATTAAAAAAGTGTGTACCAGTAACTCATGGAGTTTTCAGTGAGTTACTCTTTATGAGCTAGAATCAATCGAGATTTCATCTGGCTTCCAGGCTGCAGTAATTATCCAAGACAGCTCAGCTGCCCAAGCCTTGGTGCCTGCACTGGGCTGAGGCTGCATTTCATGGCAGCTGAACATACACAGGCTCTGTGGCCCTGATCAGCCACCAAGCAGCCAAACCCAGCAAATCTCCAAACTAAAAACTCAAGAAGAGATCCCCAGGATCCCAGGTGTTTCCTTTGCCATTTAGTGGCATGGTATCACAAAGGCATCCTCAGATCGGCCAGGGCAAGCAGCAGAGAGAACTAAAGGTGGGTTGAAAGTCCCCAGTTGCTCAAGAGCACAAAATTTGCCTGAGCGAAAGGTGACATTGCCAAGGAAGCTGTGTCACTGAGTTCACCCCTGGATCTTCCACATGGGAAAGAGTCCTGCTCAGCAAGCCTTGTCATTGGCCTAAATGCAAGCACCAGAAAGTGGACTTCTCTTTCTCTCTCTCTCCCAGAGCAGATTTCTCTTATTTTTGAACAAGATTTATCTGACCAGAAATAATAATTTTTTAATAGCACAATCATACATTCACCATTTTCAAACTGAAATCATCTCAAACTGGTGTTTAGAAGATGTTTCCAGTTAGAGACTGACTCTTTGTATTTATTTATTTTATTAGAATTAAGCAGGCCAAACCCAAGATATTCTATTTTGTATTAAATAAACCATTTCAGGTTGACTACCCCCTCTCATATACTTGAAGTATTAAAAAGAAATATGTTTTGTTGAAACAAAGATAAATGTATAAAACACTTTCTGGCCCATTTTTCACACAGCTGCAGTCAAAACCTCTCCTATGCGGATTAACTCTTCCCACTTCTTCACACAGCCTGCCCTATTCCAAGATGTAAAAAACATCTTCAAGTAAATAGGAGCTACCTGCCAACTGCAAAACAAAACACTGGAAAGCAGAAACGAATCTCTTTTTAATCTGAAACAGAAATTGCAAGCACTGAAATTTCAGCATGTGGCCCCACCCTTAAAACTGCCTGCATTGGCTCTGCTTTTGGTAAACCAAGCCACAAACACAGAGCTAAAGCCTTTGGCAAACCATATAGTAACGGAGCAAATGCAGTGTGAATGAGATGGGGGGGGCTACCTCCTTGGTTGATTTGCTGAAGTCAAAGATGACACAGCTGGAAAACCCACAGCTGAGACCCAGATCCTAAGGTCTCTGAACCTTGGGGTAAATATTTAGTGCCCATTCTTCAAAATTTTTTTTTATTTTATACTAAGGTAGTCTGTAATGGCATTTATTCAGAGGCAACTACCAAGACACTGCATTCACTGGATGAGTCGTTTTTAGTTCCTCAGCACATGTTTCATGTGCTGGCAAGAATAAATAAGGTTAAAATGCAATTCTGTTCCCTTACTTGATATCGGAGAAATTGCTACTTACAGCAGAGACACCTCAAACAAGGCAGTTTTCCAGGGGCTATTTCTCCAGTGCTGTTTGTACACAGAATATGGATCACTGTGACTGCACTGGTGCAACAGTTATGGCAATAAAGTTCTTGGCCACTGGGATCCAGTTTGCTTCCTTTGCATCCTTTTATTTTTTTTTTTTTTATTTTTGTTTCTCTGCTCCATTTCCTAGGGTCCAGCACCAGATCCTAAAAGACCACTTAGTTTACAAGTGGTCACCCTTTATTACCTCCAGGCACCTCTGAGGTCTTTTCTCTTCCTCTATCTGTTGCTTTTATCAAATCAGCCTTGTTCCAGCTCATGCCAATTTTCAAGCAGCCCGTCCTGTATCCTATCTCCCTTGCTCCTTTGCAAAGCTGGCTGTTGATGGGGAGCCACACATCACAACTCACAGGCTAGAGGGTTCTCAGAAGAGAAGAAATAAATGCCTCATGAATGTTCTCTCCTCCTCCTCCTTCTCCAGGATGAGTCTGTGGTAGCTCTGTCTGCCGGGTTAATGGGGCCTCTGAACACAGGGCTCCCACACTGTTTGGGAGAAGTCTGCCCTTTCCCTGATGCTGTGTTCCCACCACAGCTCCTTTGGCTGCTTGTCTGCAGTACCATTCAGACTGGTGTGGCTGAGCCAAAGGTTAACTCAGCTGCTTTTCCCACTGTAGAAAACCGTGACTGGCTTGAGCCATGAACACTTTTTACCATTCTGAATGTTCTTCCACCCCCACATCTTAAAAAAGATACAGTGGAAACTGGAGGAGGTTCAGAGAAAAGCAACAAAGAAGGGTCAGAGGTATAGAGCAGTTTGCACATAAGAAACAGCTAAATGCCCCAGAATGCTTCAACCTGTAAAACAGAAGACCTGGGAGTAGAGGAAAGGGTTCAGTACAGTCAAAAATCAAGCAATCATGAGAAACACGGAAATCTTGAGTAGAAAATGCCCATGCATTGCTCTTCCAGTGCGCACTGTGGAGATCACAGCTGGTGGTTGGATCAAATCCTGTGGAAGACAGTGTTTATCCACAGAGTGTGCATTTAAACTATGGATACTTAGGCTGTACATGGCCTCAAGGGGAGACTGGACAGGTATAAATCCACTAAAGGTGGCTCAGTGGCTTCTGCTTCAGGAAGCCCCTGAGCTGTGAATGGTTGGATGCTGGGAAAGCTTTTGTGGAAGAGACTTGTGCACTTGGACCCTCACAACAGGCATTCAGCCACTGTTGACCACAGCTTGTTATCAGACTATTCAGACCTTTTCTTTCACCCAGCATGATTTGGTACCATACATTCCTCAGGTAGAATCATAGTCTACCTTTCTTTCCCAGGACTGCAAGTTTATTTCACTGGTATGACATGCAAACACTGAGCCACCAAAGTCCTTCCTCCTCTGTTCCTCAGGGTATGGCACACCCAGTTCCAACAACCAACCCACCCTGCTGCGGATCAAGCCACATTTTTGTGCTTCCTTTTGCTCTTATGTCTACTCTCTGAGGGACCATGCCTTCCAGCCCCTCTGCCATGTCCTAAGTCTGTTTTACCCTGGCCCGGTGTGCCCAGACCTAACTGAAGACTTGGTAACTACAGCAGAACTTTGCAGGGAGTTGGGAGGAAAGGTACCACCAGCATAGGGGGTAGAGTATAGCCCTGGAGAGAAGGGATTTCTGCACCAGTGTCTGTAAGGACTGGCCAGCGTGTGCAGTTCTAACCCTTTTCTGGACACTCAGCAGTTTTTACCTTGGCTGTTAAAGGCTTGGGATAATGATACCCCAGTGGTGTCTGTGCCAGTCCTTGATGGGCCATCCTGGTCCAGGCAGAGTTTGGCAATTGTGGTCTAGTTGGGGGAAAAACATTAATATAAGCTGAATTGACACATTTCCTTTTGGGTCAACCCAAACCACTCCATTTGTCCCAGTGTGAAATATTTATTTTGCTTTTGGAAACACAAGCCTCTTCCCTGTGTTCCTATTCAGTAAAAGGTCTTGTTTTGAAAATGTTTGTGGCACAACTGTGTTTCAAAAGAATTTCTTTTCTACTTTCACATTTAGGACTTTTCTGACTTCAGCACATTTATTAGCTTCCCCCCAGCGACTCCCCCACACCAAAAAATAGTCACTCACCTGACCGTACCATGGGGTGTCAATTTATCTCTTGCAAAAAGACTACCACATGGTCTCATAGCGGTTTTTATAACACAAATAATCATGTCCACAATTAAGTAACCCAGTGTTGGGTATAGATGTTAGACTATTGAAGCCTGAGTCATTCAAACAAGGGGCGGCAGCAGCACAACCGCTGGTGCCAATGCTCCTGAGAAGTTAATGGTAATTTTAGCCTTGTCTACAAAATCAGGTAGGGAAGAGGAGCTTAGTGGAGGCAGAAAACACTGTCCTACTCTCTGCAGCTCCTCTGCTCCTTGTATGTGAGTGCTTTGACCCCGTCACACTCTTCCTCACATTTTAGGAAGATTCTGGTGTTCAGCCATGCATGTTCACACACATGCACTAGTTTCACTAAATTATCCTCAAAAGTCTATTTCGTTCAAATTAAATTTGTTTAACTAAGTTAACTTTCTTCAGGCCAATACTATGTTCCTGTGTTCAGTCTTTTTCAAGCGTATCCAAAGGCTCTGATGTCAAACATGAGTTTCTAAGAAATTTCAAGAAACTTTGGAAAAAGCTGAGTCTACGTTTGAAACAAACATGCTAAGTGGCTTGCCAAAATACCATTCCCAGCCTTGGAGAGATGTCTTAAGATTGTGCAACATATGACCACAGGATCACAGAATAGCACCATAGGTACTCTAAAGACCTGAGTCCTACAGCATTCACATGGGTCCTATAAAAATCCTGTTTCCTATTCCCATGAAAGGAGCCTCTTCAGCAGAAACCTTTTTCATGACACTTCCATTCTCCCCAGAGATTTAGCTTTAATATTTCTTGTTTTCACAAAACTGTTCACCACAATAGCTCACTCTGCAAGTGCACCTCATCACGGTCAGATAATTCATCATTTCTGCTGGTCTCCTTAATCTCCCTCTCCCCTTTCACAGATAAACCACATTTAATGGCTGTGTTAAATAACGAGTAGCATGCCAAAGAATATCTTGCATACTTCAGAAGGGTAATGTCCAACCAGATTTATCTGTGCCTTTAAATCCCATTTTGAAAAGGTTCTCTTTATTTAGTTGGTTGCTGAACTATGGAACATAAATTTAATAATAATTTATTTTAGAAGAGGAAAAGAAATTAAAAGTTCTTAGTTTTTCATTGTTTGTCTGATAGGTTAATATTTTGATTTCAAGCTCTCATCATACGATTTTCCTTGAGTGGAACACTGGATTTTCTCAAAGCATTTGCCCTGTAAACACTGCTCCTAATTTCCTGCTCCCAGACATAACCACTCCAAGCACAGACCTCAGCTCACACTTGACAGGGGCTGTGCCAAATCCACCTCCCATCTTATCTGCTGCTTGTTTTAGCCCAGCAAAGAGGCAATGCCATCCCCCTCTGTTGGATGTTGTCCATGCCTGTGTTCCCATGCAGCCAGGGTCTGCCCCACAGCCTGCTCTGCATGGAGAGCAAGGAGCACGCAGTGTTTCGTCCTCACCAAACCCTTGCTGTGTCTACTCAGCATGCCCATATGCTACAGAACCCCCACTTTCCACTACTTTGTTTATTTTTTAAAGCTGAGTCTTTGACCTTCTAGGTAGTAATAATTTTCCAGCCATCAAACAGGCATAAGGAGTGTGGTATGTGCCTGCCACAGCCCCAAACCACAACTGAGAGCTCTGAATACCCTCTATCATTAGTCCCAAAAGGACGCCAAAGCCAGGCTCAGATGCTAAGCCCCTCACTGTCTCAGCTAAACTTATGTATTTCGCTGCTAATTATTTTTCAAGCAGGATGGGATGGTGTGGCAGAAGCCAGATGTGGAGATTGGGTGAATCGGCCTGCATCTTTCACTTAAAGCAAGCCCACCTAAAATACAGAATGGCTTTTTACCTTGAAAGTGGGAATTTATTAGGAGATCCTGTCATAAATAGCAGGCGGAAATTCACGTCCAGAAGGCAAAATGGTTGAAGGATTCCCCCAGAACACAAACTGTGATTAAAAACATGCATTTCTCACAAACACCTCCATTTTTTTTCGAATAATATTTTTACAGGTTTATTTCTTTTTAATGGCATCAGCTTGTAAATTCTCCTATTAGGAAGCACAGTAAGGGAAACAATGAAAAATGTCAGCACAGGAGAGTCTGTTACCAAATTTGAACTAAAAATTATTTTGGATCCATAATCAACAATGTGTCTCCAACCTCTACCATTCTGATTGCTATCTGCTCCTACCTCCCTTAGACAAGCACATCCCAGTGCTGTGGGTATATCTCTTCACTAATTCGTTTTCAGCCATGGTCAGTTTGATTTTTTGAGAGATTTTTTTATATTTCCTTTAAAGAATATTTTTCTAAGTGTCATAAGACTATATTGTCTCTTGACATTTTAGCACAGTTTTCACAAGCTCTGATCCGTTGTACTCTTCCATGGAACAGCTATTTTGCAAAGATTTCAAACCCACTTACTGCGTTCATCAAACATGACTAAAAAAGTGTGTGATGTCTGGGAAAGAGTCTGATGAGAATTTTGATGTAGAGATGACTGTGCGATCTTCCTGTAAGACAGAAAAAAAGTAAGGAATTGGATTTTTCTTAATCAGGCTTTTCTCTGTAGCATTGCAGCATGAAATGGTGTCAATTTTTACCATGCTTTGGAAGGCTGCCGGCTCCCCATGCTACGTGCAGAAGAGCCAGAGCCTCCAGCAGGATACTGCTGTGGCTACCCTGGCAAACCATCTGCAATTCACCACCTGCGATGCACCACGAGCCCCTGAAATGAGACAGAAATCAAGTTGTGCTGTACCTTTATAATCACAGATATTCAACAGACAGTTGCATCTCCTGTAAAACATACTGATAATCATGGCCAGCGTTTATGCCTACAGTCCCTCTCATTTTCAAACAGGAATTAGATACTCCTAACTGTAGACCAGAGCGATCACTGCAGACCAGGGTCTGATCTCATTACCCTGCAGTGAATCTAACATAATTCAGTCACTCTCGGCAGGTACTTTGGACTTGCACCAGTGTCAGTGCGATCAAAATCTACCTCTCTCTATTTAAAAAGACTATTTAAAAAAAGATGCCAAAAGCATCTTTTCTCCAGTACAAGCACTGGCTAAGACCATGACATTGGTTATTAGAAACCTCTCACCATCTGGTCATACTTATTTCAAATATTACCATCTCCTCTGCAAAATTCATAGTGTCCTTAGCATCAGGTGCTCCAGGTGGCACAGTGGAACCAAGCACCACAAGGAACACGGTGTCACTACCTGCAGAATATTTTGAGTCACTGCTTAGCCAGGTTGTTGCCCGAGCCTGCACACAAGAATCCTGGCAAGGCTGGAGAGAGGCAGACCCTACACAACTTACACTTGCCTAGTTCCATGGAGGAAATGCCCCTTGTACATGATCCAATGCTCAGTGTAGTCTTATTGTCCTGCCTACAACGGCAGGCTAAGGGATTTGACTGTGTGGGGAGAAAAGTGACTTTCCTCATTGCTTTAGGAGTATGGATGGAGTATAGGGTACTCTGACTTGATTGGGGTTTACACTAGTTTCTGAGCTAGAATTAAAACTGCCTCAGCTGGAGACTCATCTGAGGGAACCTTGTGACATTGAGGCACACCAAAGGAGCCATAAAGGTCTCCAAGACTGAAGTGTCCTAAAGACCTAGTGCTGTGCAACTAGAGCAACCCTTAAGAGCAAGCTGTCATCAGAGTCAGAGTAGAGTCAGGCAGCCAGGAGGAAATCAGGCAGATTAACAACAAACCTGTAACTGAGGTGCCCAGATGATAAAATTAAACTAGAAGCAAGTAAAACATTTTAAACAAGTGATAAATAGTGTAAATATCAAAAGAATTAGAGACCTGAGGACAGTGAAGAGACCATCATAATGAAGTATAAACAGAAATAGGTGAAGAAGCCAGATAAAGTATCTGTCTAATCCTTTCACAACACAGCACCACAAAAGGTCTTAAAGCAAGGCTGGACAAAATTTTCCATCATAATTTCTCTACTGAACAGTGAAAAGAGTACTTTTATATGATTACTCTAATTTGGGTTTTTTGCCCACAACAGCTGCTTTCCATGAAATTTTTCCACATTTTGGTGGAAGTGCCAAAAAACACCCAACCCTCTGCTTTTGGCAACTAAACATTTTCAGACAAAAAAAAAAATAACATTTTTGGTAAGTATTAAAGAATGGCCTGTAGTTTTGAGACATGACTAATCCCTTTGTTGCCAAACACTGAATACTTTTTGGTTTTCCAGTAAAAAGTCTAAATTATCCTCTGTGTAAGGGGGGAACTTTCCAAACCAGCAGCACTTTAAATATCCAAAGAAAAAATTCAACCTCAGTTCCAGCCTTAAGGGATGGCCAGCGCTAAGATCTTTGCAAAGAAAGAGTACTGGGAGCCGGTCAAAGGGAAAACCAAGCGGACAAACAGAGTGATTCTCGACATGCTGCAAACAGAAATAGAAAAAAAAAAGGCAAGACAATGTGGTGGGTTGATGCTGACATCAACCAGGTGACCATCAAAGCTCTATTGCTCCCCTCTTCAGTGGGCAGGGGTGAGAAAATACAAAGGATTCATGAGTTGAGTTAAAAACAGGGAGAGATCATTCACCAATTACTATCACAGGCAAAACAGACAACTTAGGGAAAATTACTGAATTTATTACCAATCAAATCATAGGAGGGTAATGAGAAAATAAAAACAAATCTTTAAACATCTTCATCCCACCCCAGCCTTCTTTCCGGGCTCAACTTCACTCCTGAATTCGCTACCTCCTTCCCTCTCTCCAGCAGCGCAGAGGGATGAGCAACGGGGGCTGCAGTCAATTAGTCAGGAATTGTGTCTGCTGCTCCTTGATCCTTAGTGGAAGAACTCTTCACCCTCAGACCCCGCTGGAGCAGTGGGTCCCCATGGGGTTACAAGTTCTGCCAGGAGCCTGCTCCAGCGTGAGCTTCCCACAGGGTCACAGCTTTCTTTGGGCATCCCACTGCTCTGGCATGAGGTCCTCCACAGGCTGTGGGTGGGTCTCTGTTCCCCCATGGTCCTCCACGAGCTTCAGGGGCACAGCTGTCTCACCATGGTCTGCACCATGGGCTGCAGGGGAATCTCTGCTCCAGCACCTGGAGCACCACCTCCTCCTCAGTCTCCACTGACCTTGGTGCCTGCAGAGCTGTTTTTCTCACGTATTCTGACTCCTCTCTCCCACTGCAGTTGCTCTCGCACAGTAACTTTTCCCTTTCTGAACTCTGTTATCCCAGAGGTGCTTCCACCATCACTGATGGGCTTGGTTTTAGCCAGGGCAGCTCCATCTTGAACCTGGCTAAGACTGCCTCTGTTGGACGTGAGGGAAGGTTCTGGTAGCTTCTCATAGGAGCCATCCCTGTAGCCCCTCTGCTACCAAAACCTTGACATCCAAACAAAATACAACCATCAAAAAAGGAAATAACTGAAGCTATCAGGCTGGGAGACACAGTGAGAGAATTGGAGCACAGATTGGTGGTTTTATCGTAGAAAGTGTCAAATGATCTGGTTTTGGATGGCTGAGAAGCAGTTTGCAACTGAGCATCTAAAGATTTGGAGACCAAGTAGTCACAGTCTTGAATACTTGGCCAGTCAGTGGCCCTGGCCGCCGCAATATAATTTTTTAATCTGCCTTTGCCAGGGCAGGCATTGTCAGACCAGAAGGGTTTCTTAAGCCTAGTGAAATATCATTCACTAAAATAAATACATTATTAAAAAAAGTTAAATCAAAATCTAAAATCCTAAAATTTATTGCAGGAATCTTATATGGTGCTGTATATTAAAAATGGTTATTTAAGAAAACTGTTCTGTTGGACTGGAGCCAACTCTCGTGTTTTTAGTAATAAAATACTTCATCTCATTTTACCTCTAACTTTTGATCTTGCGGCAGGTATCACCAGAAGATGGCAGGGTAAGCCAAGGCAGCTGTAAATGTCATCATGCATTAGTATAGGACCTGGAGTTAATTTAAACCTATTTATTCGTGTGATTCCCTTGCTTTCCTATCACCTAGAAGCTTACTTTACGAACGCAATAGTAGCCTGGGGTTGATTTTTCTCATGAAATTTCAGTTTCAAACACAGTGCTGCAAATGATTCCCAGCAGCTGAAGTGATAATAGACACCAAGTAGCAAAAATTTCTATAAGAGATAAAAAGCATTCTCCGTGGGTTCCCTATATCTTCTGAAAGCTTCATCAAGCCTAAAGAGTGTTAAAATGTAACACATCTCTCAGGATCCAATCTTCTGTGAAAGGTGGGAAAGACACTATTGGGGATGATGGTCTGGTATCAGAACTATGATAAACCATAAAAGGTAGGAAGAAAAAGACTCCTGGAATAAAAAAGACAAAAGAGTTACAGCTCTGCCTGACCACATTAGACATGGGCAAGAAAGGAAAGTATCCTCCTGCAGAAGAAGAAAGCAGAAATTATGCATAAGGAGTTAAGGTGAATTAATCAGAGATTAGGTAAAACCAGTCAAAGCCCACTCAAAAATCAAATACTTGTGGTCCTGGTGGTAAAGTTGCACAACATGAACTCAGGGAGGGAGCAACATGTCAGGAAGGGCATCCTCAGAGGTTACTACGCTTAGCAATGTGGATATCAAACATTTGGTGTCAAAAGTAAAAGCACTCCTCTCAGACAGGGTCGCAGTGGTATCACATTGCATCACAAGGGGTAGTCTGAAAGCAGACAACATTCTGGTGCTACAAGGATTCCATCTGTGGCTGTGATCTGATGATAAAGACGTCATTAGCATGTCTCCACCTGAACTGGGTAAAAATGGTTGATGAGTAAGGGGTACATAACAAAAAAGGAAAGAGGGAAGGGAGGGAGGAAGGGAGGAAGGAAGGAAGGAAAGAAGGAAGGAAGGAGAGAAACTCTAAAAAGAATATTTAAAAGTGAGGGAAATCAACCTCACCAAAGGCAGCATAGGAATGGCAACAAAGGATTCACGTGAAAAGAAGATACTGGTTTCTTAACAAGGATAAAAGGATGCCTGAGAAAAGGAAAGTCTGATCTTCAGTCTGCTCTCCCTTCAAAATCTTTACAAATTCAGAACAGGTGATCATTGAAGGAAATGGATTCTGTGGGAGTGAAAGTTCCAGGTAAGCATGAGGCAAGCATCATGCTTACATTGCTTTCTCTTCATATTCAGTGGAGATGTGAGCTATCTGCTCTGCCTGCAAAAAGCCAAAGGGAGTCACAGCTGGCAGTGTCAGAAGAAGAAGGTTAAGAACAAGTGGACATGAACAGAGAAGAGAAAAGTGTGATGGGACATGAGGCCCAGTGCAGGGTTAGTGGCAAAGCTATGTAATTCCTGAATTTCCTTTGGGACCAATCCCAGTTAATTTACTTTAAAGAAGCTCTTTTCATTTCAGAGTAGTTACTTCTGGTTCCCATCTTTGTACATAAAGTAATATGGCCTTTTCATTAAGACTGTGCACAAATTCCACTCTCTGTAGTGAAATTCATCTCAGGCTAGAGTGCTGGCTGCAGGTTAACTTCAACCTCACAAAATAAGCATTGCTTATTTTCAGACCCAGTGCAGGGTGAGGAAAAGTCCCTTCTGTTGGTTTGCTGTTTAAGTAAAAGACATTAATGTAAATTGTGAAATACAAAATCTTGATATTAAAGATAATTAATTCTCCTTCACTGGCTTGATTTTTTTAGGCACTTCTACTTAAAGAGCAGGATAAATTTAAAAGCCTACTTCTGAACTCATTAAGACCAGTATAAATAGGGAGTAACAGCTCATGCTAATGGAAATACACTAGTGTATAAATTAGCAAAATCAGATGTAGTTTCACTTTAACTGTTTTCTGTTGTACTATGTCTAGCTTCACTCTGTCCTCACAGTTACATTGCAAGAGGTGTTGCTGTGCCTTGCACACTTGCAAGATAAGTAAGACTGTTAAATAAACAGGGATACAACAAAAATATGAAGTTTTGGAATATTCAGGAAATCATCATTTCCTAGAGCTGAGTAAACATTTTAGAAAAAACTCACCCAGCAGGAAATGGAGCTATCTGAAGTAGTCAGTAGGTTCAGAGGATGTGGAAGGGGGTTTGTTCAGAGGCGTTAAATAAACAGAGTAAAATGCCTTGGGAAATAGTTCCTTATGTTTGCTTTCTTGGCTAACAATGTTCATTTTACATTCAACCTTCAGCACAAGAGACACAAACAAGTCCCATGCAAGATTACCAAGCTGAGTGTAAACTGATACACAGCCTTCCTCTTTCTGCAGGCATCTTAAAATGACAGCTAAGGGAGATCACACTGCCCTGCTCCACTCTTAAGCATGTTACCTCTGCATATGAAGAATCAGGCAAGTTAAATATTATCAAATTAACCATTTCACTGCTCTCAGACTTACCAGGTTTGCTTATCTCTTGGCCAAGAACCAACTGATTTCCAAGTCACGGGAAACAATACAACCATACATTGATAGAAAAGCCTGGGGCATATCGAAACCTGCTAAGCAGAAGATGACATTAAACCTTAAGTCTAAACATTAGTGACACAAAAGAGGAGAATGCAAATCATGACATTCATGATTAGATCTTTATAGTTTTCCATCTCAATTTATCTGTTAAGCTGACACAGCATTTTATGAAGGCTGCACTGGAATATCACAGAATACGAGGACCTTGCTACAGTTTTCAGTTCTAGCTGTGCCTCAGGAAAAGAGACTTTTCAGTCCAGACCCTTGAACAAGTCAGATACAGCATGGTTAGTACAGACTATTATAAAGTTTCATTTTTTCTCACTCCTTGCCTTGAATTGTGCTGAATTTTCATTCCCTGCCATGAGACTCTGGAGAGAAATGGATGATCTTGAACTCTCTGAATGGTTTTGAACCAGACACCAAGAGCAAGTTTTAATATGTTTTTTACACAGATGTCACTTCTATACCCCAGTAAAATCAATAGGTTGAATGGAATTAGACATTTAATGTGCATAGGAATGTCAGGCTGGGGAGAAAAAAAATATTCACAACTTTGTGTCTAAACAGTTTATTAAATTTACTCTTATTTTCCATATGCCTCAGTTGCTGATGTGTAAGCATGAGGCTGTAATCCATTTACATGAGGACCTATAGTGTCACTTCCTGCCCAGCTACACAACACTTGGCACTGTGGGTCCCCAGCATTACTTGTTAATAAAATATTAACACCAACAATGCCATCTGGATCTGCATCTCACTGCCACTCTGAGGACCAAGAGAGCTGCATTTTCAAGGGATATGCTCCATTAATGGAGCTGTGATTTATGGAGCTTCTGGTGAAGAGATGAAAATGTGGACACAAGGAAAAAAACATGAGGCTTCCGAGACATTCAGAGAAAGGACAGAGAAAATGGAGGACGTTGCAAAGAAATACAGTGAAGGAAGAGCTAATGAGTGAAGAAAAAATCAGGAGAGAGATTAGAGCAAAATAAGCCAGAAAAGACATGTTAGGAACTTTGAGAAGAAGCAGAAGTAAGATTTGGAGAGATGAGAGAAGGTGGACCGAGAGAGCGAGAGGAAAAAGTTCCAGTGACTCTGATAACAGAGCTCTGATGAGGTTTCACACACTTTAAACTGGGCCCCTCCCCAGTAAAACTGGGCTTCCACTGCCAGCAAAATTGTTTCCACAGCTGAAACTGCAGTGCCAGCAAATGTCTGCAATCAGCCATCCAGGTGCTCTGTGATACAAGCTGCACCAGACTCGAGCCATCAAAGCAATGAGAATAAATCTGAGGCCAGGAATTGGGCCCCTGCTTGGCTGCTGCTGTGCAGAAAAGAGAACATAAGTAGCCAAAAAAAGACACATTCAAGGTATAACGCAACAAAAATAAGAAACAGACCTTTTGACGGCAGACATGCTAACAAATCAAATTCGTGGAACAATAACCAGCTATCCCGAAGGAAGGACAAGGACTCTGAAAGCTGTTATAAGAGTCCGATATACCATTTGCAGATATTCCATCTATTTCAATTTTTAAACTAGACTTACACTGGTAAACTTTCCCATCTGAGCTTTTAAATAATATTGTATGAACTACACAACCCGCAGAAATTCAAAGTCTCATCAGTATTCCTGGCTATGTAGTTAGTCTCTGGCATCCTTGTAAACACCAGTATGACTTCTCTGGTGGGCCCTTGGGCTGGGCAGGAAAGTGCAGCAGCATCACCACTGCACCACCACCACTGAGCTGCAGCAGTGTTTCCTGGATGCTCAAAGTAGCCAAAGGCAAGGCACTGAGCAATGCTTGTTCCGTAAGTAACTGCACTGACTTTTGGGGGATTAATAATCCAGTCAGTACAAATGAGGGCATGACAATTTGGTCTGATGAGAAAGAGAGAGATACTATGATCTAGACCTATTTTTTTCAAGCATAGCTCCAACACACGGAGTGCATTATATAGCAAGGCATAGGTGAGATTTTCTATAAACAAAAGAGTGACCCAAATCCCACTGAACATCTCCCTATGGATCAGTACCAGCAAACAATAAAATCAAGCTGGAAGGTGTGTTCTGGGGTACCACGTCCAACTCATTGCCATTGCAAGCAACCCTGTTATAGGGTCTCTTCATAACCACCAATTCACTATTGTTCAGTCGGCCGTCAGAGTGTTATCTTCAGCTATATCAAAAATTCATCTTTTTATCACTGCCACACAGAGGGTTTTGTGAAGGAATCCAGTTCTTGGACTGAATAGGGAACAACATGACTGCTCACACGTCAGCTTGTCTTGGCCTCTGTTATGGTCTCTGTTAACACAGGACTTAAATGATCACTACATATATTTAAACACACAATCAAATCCTGATATGATTTAAATTTATGGGAGTATTCCACATTAGCAAAACTGAACCGAAGCCTTGCTCTGCTAGATGAAGATCATTTTAAAGATAACCACTTGCTTTCTTGGGAGGCTTTCTGCAATCAACAGCTGAATGACTCTAAGTGAATGTAACCAGGCTCACATATGGTGCTCAGCATGTGACTGGCAAGATCCCTGCCCTTGTCTTACATGGAACAGGACTGGGAGGTGGAGAAGCTACTGCATTAGGAGATGGTGTTTTCTCCAGCACCCCACAGTACTCCATGTTATGCTTATGATGACCTCCCTCTGCTAGCTCCTTTCCTGGGCTGGGCTTGGGCTGGGCTTCACTTCAGTTTGAGGGAAGAGACCCAGGAAGCTGTTTTCACCATTGCTCTGTCTTGAATTCTCTAGCATTGCAAGTTCTCCCAGGAAAATACCCTCCTGCATTTACATCAGCACTCTGACAACACTGAAAGTGTGGGCTACACAGAGAAGGGGTTAATTTAAGCAAACTGTTGGGGACAGTTTTAAAGGAGTCCAAAGAGGGCTGAGTCTCTGAGCAACTTCACCTTGCATTTTCTCAGTCCATTCTCTAAAACTAGTTCGCACATTTCCCCGGCAAGGAGCCATGAATCCAGATTGGTTCTGTCAGTTCCCTAATGTGCTTGAAGATGGTGTGAATCAAACACAGGTAACTAAATCCGCTTTGCCTGCTTTCAAATCTTCCCAAACACAGCATGTAAAGTCAGGCAGAACACCAACTTGACAATGATTCTGCAGCCCTCGTGATTTCAGAGTCCCATGGACTACGGCCTCTGTGCTCGCAGCCCCCCAGTGCTGACAGCATCCCCGTGCTCTGAGTGAGATAGAATAAAAAGGAAGGTCTACTGATCCTATCCAAAGCTGGAGGCTAGAAATCTCTCTCTTTGAACGGCCAAATCACAGGCAATGCAAAAGGTATCAACCCGTCTCCCGGGGAAGCTCAAATCCCCTGGAAAGGAGAGAAAGGAATAAAGGAAAATCTACCATGAACTCCCAAATGAACTATATGCCTCCTGGGAAGAAGACAGTGTATTTCTTTTTGAAAATCACTAGGCACTAAAAACACCCACCATTTCAAGGTTGGCTGATGAGTCTGTGAACTTTGACCAAATTCAATAATTTGTTTTCATCAAAACAAATGAAGACTGGGGCTTTTTAACTGTCAGAAACAGTTTGTTTAGACACTTTTTGATCATAAGACCTTCAAGTTTTTTGTAATATTCAAGTTTCTGGGTACTTATAATCAAAGTAATATAAATAAAGATACATTGGTGTTCATTAACTTTCCATTCAATAACACAATATTAATGCCCGCAGCTAAAAAATGCAAGATGTAGGTTTGATTTCTTCCTCTGGCTCGAGGAGCTGCACTCACATCCCAGAAAACTCCACTGACCATCAGTCAGTGCTAGGATGTTTCTGCTGTATCCTTGTGGATGGTGCTGCAGTTTCTTCAAACTAAGTGTCCTTTCTGATTAAAAGGCCTGGCTTGAACTAAAGCTTTCTACCCCTTCAGAGAACAGTAGTGACTTAACCAGTTGTTGGTTCCTCTCAGTTTTTCCCAGTACTTTACTAGCCCCTGCCTATGTACGAGGTTAAGGATGCTCCAAGAAGGAGAGCACTGCCAGGAGGTGGGGATGACCATGCAAAGGAGGGAGTCCTAGCCAGAACCACAGCTGGCAGAGCTGTCTGCATCAACACATCCAACATTTCCTCACAACCTCTTCAGAGGAATAACCAGGGGTTCCTTTTAATTCAGAGATGTCCAAGCTGCTGCCAACTTTATGAGTTTAGTGTTTAATTTTCTTGGCTTTTACCTCAAAACTCCAAGTGACAAACTTTCAGTGACCTTTTACACCAAAGTTTTGATATTTTTCAACTTCACTTTGGCAAATTAAAAATCCTGATGTTATTTACCCAATCCACCCTTGCTGCCTTCGTTTGTCCCATTTCCATTTTATTTAGATGTCTGGGCAAAACAGACTGATTATTTCCAAATTATCCTAGGACCAACTGTCTGCACTCTGGATAAGGCACCAAGGAGGCCAAATTGGTCACCAGATCTTAAAAAAAACCTTAAACTTACTAATTAAAACTTAAAACTACTAACATCTAGCTTCCAAACTAATTTCATACATCACCATCTGCATTCCTAGTAGATATACGGGAAAAAAAAAGAATCCATTTGTTTGGCATAAAAAAATTAAAACCCATTGTAATTTTCCAATTTCACATTTTGTAACATGCTTCACTATATAACTGAGGGAGAAATCAGCTGAATTTCCCTCATGCCTGACCATATGGTCAGGAGGCAACTACTGTGGGTATAGTTCTGTGAGAGAACTCTTTTGAAGTCAGAAGTCTAAAAGACTTTCAGGGGTTTAAATGCCTTTTTAATGTGGTCTCTTTTCTGTGTGGAGTGCAGTCAACACTTAAAGGGCTTTCTGTGTGCCTTTGAGAAATGCCTTTCTTGAAACTCATTTTTCATCTCTGCCCTGTGCAAATCTGTGCAAAAGCTGAGACCATTCAGTAGATCCTCACATGCTTCTAAGTGTGCTCATCTTAACTACAGTCCTGTGAGTTTCCCAAACCAACAGTAGTTTAGTCTTGATCAGATAATGCAGGTCACAGTCAAAAGACTGAATGTAAATATCTATTATGAAGGTAACAAAAGACTTCTTTTTCTCCTTATTCCCTTTTAAGTTAAGGACATCTACTTTGCACTGAACTGATTTTACTTTTCACAGGGTAACCTCATTATATCTTAATTTTGGGGCCATCACTCAGTGAGACTGCTACATGTCCCAGGCAGGTATCAAGCTTGTAGGAACAGGCAGGACCAGGTCCCTGTGCCCCTCCAGCCACAGACTGCAATCCTCAGGGGCAGGGCAGGCATCATTGCCCTCCAAAATGTGCCTTCTCAGGGAGAGATTGGTAGGCATTGCCTCAAAAAGGGCAAAGGGGTGCCTAATATGGTAATGTTTGCTGCCCTCTCCAGTCATGACACATCTGGTAGAAGCTGGCCTCACGTGCACAGCATTTTTGAGTAAGGCTTTGTCTGTCCTCCTGCTGTGGCATTGCAGCTGGGAGATGGCTGCCTTGTGCCAAAATACCCAAATACGCACCTGCCATGTACATGCACATTCTGCTGGGCACCACTGGTGAGGCCCGTCATAGTAATGGAAATCAAGTGACTGCATCCTCTTCCTTTGATCTTTGAGTGGCAGGGGAAAGTGTGGATCTGAAATCACCTCTTTCTTCCCTTCCTCAGTGACTTTCCCTCCCACAGTAACTGCTAAGGTTGCTGTGGACTCCCAGACTAAAAGGAAAGAAGAAAAAAAAAAAAAAAGGAAAATAGAGTAAGAAAAAAAAGAAAAAACAAACAGTTTCTGGAACACATTTCAGTTTTCATAGTCCTGTCACCCGGTCCGAGTGCAACAGTCAAAGTAATTATGCAACCTTTTAAAATATCACAGTGACATATGAGGTAATGCCACTTTCTACTCAGGCTCCTTTGGGAGTTGCTAGGCTGAGCCCTGCCGTCAGCAGCGTGTTAGAAGCAAGCACTCATCCACCTTCATTTTCACAGGGAAACAGGAGTTCCCAGAGCCCAGACAGGATATCATGGCAGAGAAACACCCCTCTGATGTGAAAGTCCCTTTCATTTCTGAAGGATCATTTAATGAAAAGAAGAGTTACTATAATTCTGATTTGGGGAGCTAAAATGTTTGTTATCTGAATGGTTCATGTATCAAACTGGCTGAGACCTGCTGTGAGAGTGTGCTTAGCCATAGGGAAGCACGGAATAAAGCTGGAGCTGTAATGTTTTTATAGACTGATTGCTAACCCCTCTCCACGGATTTTGCCTAAAGTCACCTAGAGTCTCTGAGAAAGCAAACAACGTGTTTTCTTTTACTAGACCCAATAGTTGTTATTTTAGCATTTCCTTCATAGTGAGTACATGGAACAAGCAAAGCCTGACTAATCCCACAACCTTTTCTTCAACTCCATGCAACATAGCAAGCCCATCACGTATTTCTGAACTGGAGAGGAAGAGAAACTGCCCATCTCCTTGCCTCAAGTGGGTGAGAGCCTATCACCCTCATAATTTCTGTCTTTATGATTTTTTTTCAAATGTGGCCCAGGCTTGAAGCTTCTATGAAGTGCTGAGAAATACCCATGCTTGGGGCACTGATCAACAGACCTAACAGGAATGTTTAGTCATTCCTCTACCCAGTCTGCTTCAGTGAACAAGGTCTTTGTCCTGTGCAAAGGTGCCAGACGTGTTTAGGCTCTCATAAACAACTCCAAAATTCAGTCTGTGCCTACACCTGAGCATATGTTTGCATGCAAACAGAGAAGCCTAGATCAGGAAAAGAAAGGAAAGACTCACAATTAATAGTGTTTGGGTATGTTGAAGAGCTGTGCCCCATGAACTCCCTGTTCCCCCAAGGAAACTGAGTATTTTTAGATTGGAGAGGGCAGACTTGATTATTTACACAACAACATGTGATTCCTCTGCCCAAATGTCTCCATGGAGAAGAGATGTCCTCAGGCAGGACTGCCTCTTTGTGTCTGCGGCAAGAAAAAAATGTAGTTTTTAATACAAGTGAGGAAGAGAATCCAGGCAACTGAAAGACAGTCACTCTTCCGTCAGTTCTTGGAAAAATTATGGAGCAAATCTTTATGCAGGTCATTTCACTGCACATGAATGGAAAGACGGCAACTGCAAACAGCCAGCATGGATTAACAAGTGATGAACGTATCAGTAATCTAGACAGGGGAAGGTAATGAGCCCTCAGCAGGTCTCTTGGTGACACGAAGCTGGGAGGAGTGGCTGATACACTGGATGTTACCTAAGGACTCAGACAAGCTGGAGAAATAGGTCAGAAAAGGCTTCGTGGAATGTACAGAGACAAATGCAAAGTCCTGCACCTGGATGGAGTTTATCCCCTGTGTCAGCACAGGCTGGGGCCAAGCAGCTGGGGAGCTGCTCTGCGGATAAGGACCCTGCTGAACCTGACTACACACTGTGGCCTAGTGGGAATGAGAGCTAAGCACATACTGAGCTGTATTAGCAGAAGTGTAGGCAGCAGTGTGAATAAAGTGGTTATTCCTCTCTTCTCAGGACTTGTGAACATATATCTGGAATAGTGTGTCCTGGTTTGCGCCCTGATCAAAATTAAGGAAAAATATGGTGGCTGAGCACTGGCACAAGTTGATCACAGAAACTGTAACATCTCCATCCCTGGATGTACTCAAAATCCAACTGGACAAGAATGAGCAACCTGATCTAACTTCAAAGCTAGCCCTGCTTTGAGCCGAAGGCTGGACTACAAGACCTCCAGAGATCCCCTCTAGCCTGAATTTTTCCACAATTCTATGATTTATGATAGCTCTTAGCAAATCCTGTGCCATTATGTTGTAGAAAAAAAAAGCCTGTACTTTTACAAGGGGGAATGTTTCAAGCAGTATCAGCACTTCCTATTAAAACTTTGCCAATTGCATATGTCAGTATTTTTAAAATGTTTTTTAACATTGTTGCTTTCGTTATGTTCCCCACTTTCAGGAAGAAAATAGATTATTAGTAAACATGAATTTTCTAAAATTATATCATAAAAATACTGGCAAAAGTCTGTGGAAATACATTGTAAAAATAAGCAGAAAAAGTATCAATTTCAGATCATAAGGAGTGGAAAGATCTTCAGAATGTCAAAAATAGTGAAATAATTTAACTAGCTCTGTAATTTCTATAATGCAATAAACATATGCATTACCTGCTGGGTAGAAACCATGAAGACATTTTCCATTTGAATTAAGTGAATTCAATCCCATAATTTCCATTCTTTGGTGCTCATTTTCCTTAAATGATCTCCTGAAAGAGTTTCTTGGCAAATATGTTCCCTGGAACAATTCACTTTAAATAAATGTTGCACACATTGCAGAAAAACCAAATTTCACTTTCATAATTGCCTCACATTCTCACTACAAACTGTAGCATGGGAAGAGTAATACTGCATATAACTTATATGCAAGTCTGGACACATGAGTTTCCAGTAGCAAATATTTCTGATTATTTTCTCATAAACATCTAGACAGGTGAAGCTGGCCCTCCTTTCTTTGTTTATGGTTAGCTATGCTTGCAGCACAATGACAACAGTTCCTTCTTGTGATGTTCCTATCAGCGCCGACAAAAAAGTAACCTCTTTGTATCAAAAAGCATTGGTTTTATGGGAACACCTGGGAATCTAAACTGCTATCTACCTGAGAAACCAAGAGTGCTCTGAAATGTCAGAGATGGCACAGTCCGCACCCTTTACACCTGCATTACTTTGTTGGCCTGCATATAGTGTTGTTAAGACCTAGAGAAACCTAATGTAGCTCTAAATTGTCCTGCTTTTTGGGGAGAGCTGAACTGGAGGATCTTTGTAACCTGATTTAGTCTGTATGACTGCATCAAATCACCATGATATGATGATTGTATCTGGATTTTTCTCTGCAGACCCCCAGGCTGAAGTAATGTCGAAGATACGGCAGAGTGCACATGCAGCACATTGTTGGAGAAACTGATCTTGGGAGTTACCTCTGACCAACATTGTCCTGAGACCAGAGGCATATCCTCAAAAGAGAGTTAATAAGGAACAGATCTACATTGCTTCCACCAAAATCACTGCTTATCAGGCTGACCAGGATTGTGTCACTGCCCTTTCATTTTCTCCTTAATTGTCCACATCTAGATTTTACCTCTTGTCTTGTAGTTTGTATAAGACTGTTCTTATTCCACGTACTAAAATATTTTTTGTTATGAATATTAACAAATGTGCCAGTAACTATGTAATGTCAACACTGAATAATTCTTTTAGTAGATAATAATATGAGGAAAAGAATGGAAAATGTTTCCAGTGAACAAATTTAATTCAAATGGAAACACATACGTAGCAGACATAGAATTTTTGAAAAAATATACACAAAACAAAATGGGGCTTAGATCTTTGTGCAAGAAAAATGGCACTACTGCTGTCAAGTTTCTTCTTTTTCTGAATATTAATATTTTTAGTTTCTTTCCCTAAAAATATCATATTTTTATTATTCCCCAGCTTTTCTCCCTAACTCAACACTTATTTTTTATTCTTTTTTTTCCCCAAATATTCACAGTGCGTACCAGGCCGCAATAATAAAATTTGGACCTTCCCTGGATTATTGACAAAGTCAGGAAATAAAATAAGATGCGTTTTAGGAACAATCTTTGCAACACCTAAAAGCATTCCAGATTGCTCAGTTTGGAGGACATTTACCCAGATTTCATGTTAAGTGAAATGTTTTTAAACAATCTGATTTAATTTTTCAGGTAAAACTTTATTAGACTTAGAGAAATGCTGCTCTAAAGTATAAATGCTGGTCTTCAGCTTGCTTTAATAGGAATGATGAAGTCAATATGGTTATGTTTCCTTTCTCCAGCTGAGACTCTGACCTTCAGTATAACATTTACCTCATTTTCTTCATCCACTAATTAGTCTAGGCTATAAAAATGGTTTGTCTGGCAACATTTAGTCTTGACAAAACAGTGCAGGTTATTGATCATAATTTTATTGTCTTCTAGATGTTCAAAGATTATTTTCCTTATCAGATGTTGAGTTTTGAATTAAAGTACTTTAAAAAATGGTAATTACTAAGAATGTTAGCTCTTTTGAAGTTTACTAGTGTGCTTCTGCTCTCATTCTGGGCATTTCCCAGTGCTTTCATTTTTTTAAAAAGTAATTGCCCATCGTTTGGTAAGTCCTTTAGCTGGCTAAGACAGAGTTCGTATTTCTTAAGCTTATTGTCTTTACCCGTAAGTAACCATGTGATGGAGTTCTGCAAAATTAGCAACTTTTTCTCTTTTTTTTTTGCAATTCATAATGTATTTTTTTCCTAAGTTTTCTTTCTTGCATTCATTAAAAGCTGTTAAGGATTTTATTTACCTTATTGATATAGAAGCTGCTGGTTACCAGCTTCTCATTATTCTCAAATCATCACTGAGCAAAATGACAAACCCCATTAGAGTCAATGAAAAGACTCCAAGCTGATTTCTGTTGGTGGAAGCTTGACCAGGACCCCTCCGGGTAGTACTGCAACAAAAAGTGTTTGTTATAGTTTCTTAGATGGATTAGAAACAATTTTTCATTTCATGTTAGGAGGATATTTAGATGAATTTTTACAGCAGTGTTTTCCTCTACTCTCCAAGGAAAAGGTGACTGCTACTCTCATACGTTTACCAGATTTAAATTACTCACCTCTCCTAAGTCCATTAAGAAATGATACATTTTTTTTTTATTATTATTTTGCCAGACAGCAAGAATGCAAGCTTTCCTGTGCTACTCCATCAATTACTTCATGGCTAGAGTGGAAAGGTTGCTGCATTCAGGGGCCAGAGGGTGATTTACTCTGCAAAGTTAGTACAGTAAACTGAATCCTTGGCTTATTTAGCAGAAAGACAGGTATCCGCTCACATAGAGTCAACAGCTTTTGAAAAACTGTCTGTGAAGAAATGACTCATGTTTTGGGCAGCCCCCAAAAAATCGTATTTAAAGTGAGAGCCCTTCAATTTGAAGAATGTAGCCAGTGTAATCTAAAAGCAGGAGTGACTTCAGTAGCACTTTTGGGAAGTATCAGATTTTCTGATCACTTTGGGAGTTGTGGAAAGTGAATCTTCAGTGGTTGCAGTCGTTTAATCTCAATTAACTCTGCTATAATCTTAGACAGTTGTTACAAATGCCAGCATCACTTCATTCCACAAAGGGGACTGTCATCTGGACCTTCTATGCTATTTTAACTTGGGTTCAATATTTTCTCTCTCTCTCTCTCTCTCTCTCTATTCTGTGCCATCCAAACTCCTTCTCCAGGAGTTTCCACTGGACAGCTATCGTGAGGTAAATTGAGCAATCCCTTGCAGTTTACAGCAAAGCACTGCTGGTTGTGCTAGGTAGGCTGGGCCATACAGAAGCTAGTAGCAACTCTCCACTTCTGAGTTTCCTCAGTCTGAATGCTTTGAACTATGAAAACAGTCTTTCAGTGAAAAAAGCTCCTCAGCAAGATGCTCAGGGGAGAGACCAAAATGTTCCTGTTCAGACCTTAAATGAAGGACAATAGGCCAGGCTGGAAGGTGCTTTGAGCAACCTGGTTGGTCTATTGCAAGGTGTCCCTGCCCATAACAGTGGGGTCGGAACTAGATGATCTTTAGTGTCCCTTCCAACCCAAACCATTCTATGACTCTACAACCATACATGGCTAAAGGTGTCAGAATGAAGCTTCACTTCGGTACATATTCTTACCGTGCTGCTAGGTTTTATTAATTGACTAATTGCACAGCCTCAGTGCAATTAATATCAGACAGAATAAATAGTAAAGATAAGATTCATCTGCTTACACTCTAATTTAAGGGTTCTGCTGTTTGCAAGCCTAACTTTTTGGATACAAACATCCAGTTAGTACAGAGGTTTCCTAAGCTGGTACCAACCTGATTAACAACACTGTTATAACTTTCTACTAGTACATTGGATATGTGCTACCTGTTTGCTGAAAGAGCCCTAAATAGCCAGTTGATACTACCAGGGCACTGCCATACATGCATCAAAACTAAGATTATAGCCTTCAGCTTACTTACCCCTTGGATATGGCTTATTGGTTCAATTACTACAACATTCTCCAGGAGGTACCTATCAGAAACTGAAATAAAAAGCTGTGTGGCCACGAGCAGGAACACTGAACGATATGACAAAGCTTGTTTCACTGGCACAACTGACCCATGGAACTGCATACATTCTCAAAACAAAATAAACACAAAGATGAAAGAAGAAATTACAAAGTGAAATATTTTTCTTATTAGCACAGTAAGGAAGTCGCTGATAAGAACAGACCGCAAAAGATGCATGAACAATGAGGAATGAAAAACCGCATTTAAATATTGTATTGAAAAAATAGAAAAATGAAGTAGCCTTAAGACAAAGATCATTAACAGCAAAATCAAGGACAATTTTCACATAGATTTTCTCCAAGGTGGCAGCTGCTCTTATGAGCTGATCCAAAGCCTACTGAATTCAGTGGAAAGATTGAACTTCAATGGACTTGGAATATTTTTCACTTTTGGTTGAGAGAGTTGCATTACACCAAGTTAAAAGAAAGAAGACTTGGCAAACAATAACTGAGACTACAGCACAATTAGGGTCAAAAGACCTTAACTGCTGGACCAATTCATCCCTGGTGTGATTCCACCATACCCAGAGGATTTGCAGAGTCATTTTTGTAGTGACTGATAATGCCATTTGTGATTTCCAGTGAGTTCAATTTGTAAGTCAGGGTAGAATTTGACCCAGTGGATGCAACTGAACTGTAAAGTTTAGTTAATTTTAATACAATAGCCCTTTTGGTTTAAATAACAGCAGAAGTTTTTCTTAACACATTAAAAGGCTATATTTTATTACTATAACCTCACTGCTATGAAATACAGCTCTCCAATGATATAACTGTTCTATATAATTTTCTTCCCAATAGCTGCTGGTGGGAATTTCACTGTTTCTGAAATAAATATGATATACATATATACCATACATGGAGGGAAAGAGAGAGCAATAGGAAACACAATGAACTGACTCAAGATATGTTATGTATTTGCACACATTATTAATGATCTCATAGCTCAGAAGTGGTGGAGGGAACCTGAGCCACTTGTGAATTATGAAAGGTCATCAATAACTCACAGCAATATATGACACATCCATTCAGGTCATCCAGACTTACTCCATGCTTGGATCTGTTTATCTAACACCAATTTTAGTTTAGTCTGTTCTGTGTGTTGATTTCATAGTACATCATGTAGCAATGAGACCTCTTGGCTACACTCCCATGTAAGAAGACTAAGTTTGAATTATAAGAGAACCTGAAACAAATTCTCAGAGTATCAGTTGGTTGAACTGAACCACACATATCTACTTCCAATGACATGTGTGTGAGCATTAAGTAAAATAACTTAGATATAAATATATCAGATTGGTTGTGTGCACGTGCATCTGCAAAAACACTCTCACATTTCATACACTTGAAACTCAAAACTTTTCTTCATGCTTGTTTCTCTCCCTGAGAAACTGAAATAGCAAGCATGCAGCAGAGATTACTTTGATAGTAATAGCATGAGGCACACAAGTACTACAGAGATGAGCATAGTAGAAGAGTGAAATTAATTATAATCCAGTTTTTCACTGTCTTAAAAGAAAGATAAAAGGCACATTTTATTCTCAGTCATGTGCCTGAAACTGAACAACTAGGTATAATCCATGCAGAGAGAAGGGTATAATTTACCTTTTTTATTCTAAAGACCGTACAGGTTACTGTTATACATAAACCCTATTTGAAAATGCAATTCTGAAAAAATATGATTTTGAATGGATTTTTTCCAAGGAATCTTAATAAACTGGTTAGAAAATATTAAATTCCTCTGCTATTTCCTCTTGATAATACTCAGGATACCGAACTGACCAGCAGTGCCCATTATTCACTGCCAGAAGTTCATGGCAATACCCTGGGGCAGAGCTCATTTCTTCCAGCACTGAGTACCCCTGTATTTATCACTTCTTGAGCTAAGGGAAACTCAGTGTGGGAAATACACGGCACGTGGCACACCGTGGGGAGCTGTGATGAACACACATTTTAGGCAGTTCTGCATACTTATAAAGTGCCTAATCCTAGCACTGTCATCACTACTCACACGTGCAAGTTCTCAGTACAGATCAGTATCCAAGAGCTTTATGGCAAGACAGGATGCATTTTAGTGACCTACAGATGTGCTTTTTGGGATGGCTGCAATCATTCAGGTCTCTGGATATACACCCCACCTGGCTCTGTATTGACTCAAACGCTACATAAACTATTTTGTAGTGTTCTTGCATCAATTCAGCATAAAAAGAAAGTCTCAAGACCAAAATCCTCTGAGCACTTCTCTCATCACATGTGCTGTTTGAGGCAGACACTGAAGTCATTTATCTATACAGTTGTTCTTCCATCTGACAAAAAAGCCCAAGCCAAAGAGTCTTTGATATCAAAGAAAAATTGATTCCATGCATGCAATTCTTGGTCTTTTCAACTAGTTTAATCAAACTCTCATGGTAAGTCATTTCAGATTTTATACATGAAATAGAACATTTTGTTAATAAACCAGAACACTGCACAAACACCATTTTTGTCAGGGTAGGAGAACAGCTCCCAGGCAAGCAACAACACACAGCAACCCTTTCTTTAGGCTGCTGAGCTCTCCACATCACAAGAGAAAGTGAGTTTTACCTGTTCACAGCCAAAAAAGGGAAGAAAGCATGGTGTTACCTTTTACTGGCAAAACTTTCCCTCATCTTAATGGCATATGAACCTATCTAGAAGTGACAGGACACCCTGTAATTAGTTTTAATGCTTTCTCCCTCAGTTTTCCATCTTCTCTTTTAGAAAAATTTTTGCCTTTTTCCCTTCTATCACTTCAAAATTGCCTTAAAATAACTGAGTTATAAAGTTATTGTTAAACTGGTTGGGTTTTTGTTTTCCTCTTTTTCTTTTTTTTTTTTTTTTCCAAACAGGACAGATAACTTTCTCAAAGTTAACATAAAAGCAGTGGTCGTAACATGACAACTACATTCCCTTCCACTGAGCAGGCTTTTCTTGAAGGAGTTGTAAGGAGATCCCTGGACCTATACTTACTTGAGATGTTGTTGTGACTCCTTGGTTTCTGCTGAAGACATAAGACTCAGTCTGCCAGTGTAACAAGGTGGCAGTGCTGAAGACCTTTGCATAGCAATGCAGGGCTCTTTAATGAGTAAGATGCCAACACCATTCATGAAGAGGCAGAGGAATTACTTTAGACTCATCTCTTACATAGAGACATTTTTAGCTATGGTAAAGAGCCATCGCAGTTTCATTGTTAGAAGATGGATGTTTCCAACCACTGACGCCTTTCCCAATGTTAAATGATTAGGCCACAATCAGAAGAGTAATCTGTAATTGAATGAAGATAAAAAACCACTGAACATAAGGAAGAAGAAACCATCAGAAGCTGGGGTGAGCGGCGAAGCATAATGGATGATACCCAGAGCTGCAACCCAGAAAGCTCAGAGCTGCACAATTTTATAACTGAATGAACCACCAGATTTAAAGACAGAAGGGGATGGTTAGGATGGCTAAGGTTCTGCCAGGAATCTGATGTGTTTCAGAAAGTACTAAATGTAAGGTAAAAATAGGGTATATCCACTCTTTTAACAAGTTGACCACTGGTCCTAAGCATTAAAACCAGCTCAGAAAGCCAGGCTATGTTGAAGTTGCCTCTTAACTCCTGAGAGGATGATCTTCTGGGACCAGTGGGAGATCATTTACAGAGCTTTAGAGAAGCTTACATTTCAGCTACCAGTGGTGCTCCCAGCCTGGGGATAAATGGAGGCCCAAAGTCTATAGTGCTTCCCACAAGATTGCACGTCTTCAGGTCCAGATGTAAAACCTTCAAGTTCAAGAAAAAAAAATATAAACAAAAGAACCTATTGTTTTACAGTTAGCACATCTTCCAGTTACTGTACAAGCACACTGGAGTCAGATCAAATCCTACAAACCTGATTCTGGCATCACCATGTTAAATATATTGCACTATCTCTGTCAATTCATATCAAATCACTGCTGATTTTTCCTTTTTTTTTTTTAGATCACAGTTAGGCCAACGAACTGCTCGATACAGCTGCAGAAGTCAGGTGTTCCAAGTGCTGTGTTGATTGGTCCAGTGCATGCACTTAAACTCAGCAAAGTATAATACATCAGAGTCTGACTAACACAATCCTGGCACCAGACCAGGAACCAAGCCTTGTTTTTTTCGTCCATACATCACCACCACATTTTTCAAGTGCCACTGTCATTAAGATACAAAGCAATCCATCATTTAAAGCCATTAAGCAAACATTTTTTGGGTCAAAAAGATGACCTTTCATATACCTTGGTCTGAAAAGAAGACCACTTTCCTGATGTGGCAAAGGGAATTAAGCAGAAGAATGCAACAAGAATATCAACGAGTTGGCTTCGTCACTAATTAATTATGATTTCCATGGGATTTATGCTTCATGGTTGACTGCACCTTCAGACAAATCACAACAATGAACTCATCCTTGTATTACCTACAGCCCCACCACAATAACCCCAGCTCCCTCATTTCTCCTCATTACAGGACACCTCAGTCCTCTACTGCCACACCCTTATGCCCTTTCTATTCTTTCTTCTCCTACCTATATCTTTTAACAACTTTCTCTAGATTGCTGCAGCTGCCCTGCAACAAATTCTGCCCCATCTCTCCTTTGGAAGGAGAAGACAAGACATAGGGGAGATCCTGGTATCTATGGGATCCTTATGCTCTTCCACCATACTTCTCACAAAACTTTTGCAGAAACTTTTTATATGGGAGACTTAACCCTCTGTTAAAGCTTGATAAAATCAGCTAATGAACTGAAATATTAACAGTGAGGAAGAGAACTGACATACCCACCTGTAATGTGACTACATAACGTACCACATAATACCTTACTCTAAGAACTACTGTTGATATAAGGCAAGCATATTAAAAGACGACACTTTAGTAGAAAGTAGAAATTTACTTACACAATTTAAAATACTTCCTATTATGCAATTTTCATGTAGATACTCAAAACAGTATGGTAATGCACAATTCAAGATGATAAAGAAGATTCCAGGAGTATCAGAGATAGATTGGTACTACTCCCCTCCACTAACTAAATCACCTTGGCCAAAGGAAGGAGACTTTCTTTAGCTGCTCTTCACATGTCAGATGTAAAGATAAAAATTGTCAGGGCCAAGGATTGCCTAGGGTCTCTTTGAATACGCATTCAACACACAGATGCACAATCTTCTGTTAACAATAAAGTTCCTATGCTTTTGCAAGTCTTGTTATCGGTAATTACCCTTCAACTCCAGAAAAGGTGTTCTGTGCTCAGGCTTTTGCTGTTGTCCTGAGCAATTGTTTGTTCCATGTTCAAGCCATAAGCACTGCAACTCTTCCCAGCTACTTTGAATTCTAGTCAATATTTTTGATGTCCAATGATTTTCTCCATTTGCTTTATTTAGGCATTTGTAAAAGAAGAATGACAGCAGGTGATAAAGACAGCAGCAGAAAGGAACACCAGCTGAATAAGTTAATGCACAGTCCTTCTTAAAAATCAGGCTCTTTCTCTCCTTCAGTTTCAGTATGATTTTTAGCAACCATGCTTTTCACGGAGTCCTAGACTCAGCAAATAATACTTAAAAGTTAAACCACTCAAAATGGAAGCAACAATGTTTTAAACATAGTCTGCTGCCTCCATCCTCTAGACAGATGCTGCTAAAATATGGATGGTGTGGATGCAAAGAGAAAAATGAAATAGGGATTTATTTTTTATGTGTATTTCAGTAAGATTCTATAGAAACACTGTGTAGAATTAGAAAGTAAGCATTCCAAAAGTGTACAGCATTTTTTCCTGTTCAGGTACTTTGTGATAGTAATAGTTTTAAAATACCCACCACTTCTTTTCATCCCAGCAGGAACTAAGGCTATTAGTCAACATGCCAGGATGCTTTCATACCACTGGGAGCTTGGATCAGTCCATCTGTACCATAACTTG